>NC_086448.1:227538616-227816116 GCF_028390025.1 Pseudophryne corroboree | reverse complement strand
ATGAAACTGGGAACCTACAGTATGTCTCATGTGTCTATCTGTGACTTGACACTGAATTAATTTAGGATTAAATCAAAAACAGATGGAAGGTATTACTATAGACCAATCAAAAATATGATTCTGAACCCAGGTTAGTTCAGACAAGAAGTCAGTTGCTAGTAGCAAAGCAGACAGATTACTGTATATCCCTGTTGAAATTAATTATGTTAATATCTAACTAACTTTGTTAAAACTTATAACGTCTCAGGTGGTGTACATGAGTTTAAAGATTATCCTTGAAATTTAAATTGAGAACAAATTTCATGAAACGATACGGAACATTATTGAATACATTTTTTTTTCTATACATCTCTTGTCTGGAAAAACTGTACTGCCCACATAGAGTTGTAGTTATTATTATTATTATTATTATTATTATTATCACTTTGCCCCTTACTTCACATCCAAAATTGACTCCTTACATCAGGACATCACATCCCACCAAAAAACCTGCAACCAGCCACCTCCTTTTCCTTACCACCCCTCTCCTTCCCTCTTACCAACTCTGACATCTTTCTCCCATGTATCTGGTGAGGAAGTCATGGCCCTCATTCGTTCCTCACCCCCCTCCACCTCCCCACTTGACCCTATCCCCTCCCGCCTCCTCCGCTACCTCTCTCTATCTGCCTGCTCCCATCTTGCCCACCTCCTCAATCTCTCCCTCTCATGAGGCACTGTCCAATCTTCTTTCAAGCATTCACTCATCTCCCCTATTCTTAAAAAACCTACCCTTGATCCACACACTCTATCCAACTATCGACCCATCTCTCTCCTTCCTTTTGCCTCCAAACTCCTTGAGTGTATTATCTATAGCCACCTGACTTCCTTTCTTTCCTCCCACTCACTACTTGACCCATTCTAGTCTGGTTTCCATCCTCGCCACTCCACTGAAACTGCCCTCACAAAAGTCTGCAATGACCTCCTATCTGCTAAATCCAAGAGTCACTACTCTTTGCTTATTCCTCTTAACCTCTCTGCTGCTTTTTACACTGTGGGCCACCCTCTCCTTCTGCAAATCCTTCACTCCCTTGGTCTGCATGATACTGCCCTCTCCTGGCTGTCTTCCTACCTCTCTGACCATTCCTTCTATGTCTCCTCTCATGGCTCCACCTCCTCCCACTTCCACTAACTGTAGGTGTCCCCCAAGGCTCTGTTCTTGGTCCTCTCCTTTTCTCTCTGTATACATCCTTCTTAGGAGATCTCATTAGCTCTTTTGACTTACAATATCATCTCTATGCTGATGATACTCAAATCTACCTTTCCTCTCCTGACCTCTCTTCTGCTCTACTCACTCGTGTATCCAACTGTCTCTCTGCTATCTCTTCCAGGATGTCCCAGCGCTTTCTTAAACTTAACATGTCTAAGACTGAGCTGATCATCTTCCCACCCTCCCGCACAACCTCACCTTCCACAATTTCACTATCTGTAGATGGCACTACTATTTTCTTCTAGCCCCCAAGTGCGCGGCCTTGGAGTAATCCTTGACTCCTCCCTCTCCTTCAAACCACACATTCAGCACCTATCACAAACCTGTCATTTTCATCTCAAAAATATTTCCAGTATCAGACCATTTCTCACCCAGAATGCTACTAAGACCCTTATCCACTCACTGGTCATCTCCAGACTGGACTACTGTAATCTCCTCCTGACTGGCATCCCTAGCACATACAGAACATCTCTCCACTCCAATCTATCCTCAATGCTGCAGTCTGCTCATCTTCCTCACCAAACATACTACATCCACCTCCACTCTCTTACTAGCCCTTCACTGGCTCCCCTTCCCCTTCAGAATCCATTTCAAGCTTCTCACACTCACTTACAAAGCCCTCACTCACTCCTCTCCCAGTTACACTCCCGCCCATCCTCTTCGCTCTGCTAATGCTCTCCTGCCTTCTGATTACCTCCTCCTACTCCTACCTCCAAGATTTTGCACGTGTGTCTCCCTTTTTCTGGAATTCTCTACCTCTCCCTCTCAGACTCTCCACCTCTCTATAAAACTTCAAACGGGCTTTCAAGACACACTTCTTCACCAAACCCAGCCATCTCTCATTATAAGCCTTTTGTGGCTCAAGCTCACTTTCTACCCCATCTGTGTCACCCCTGTCTGTGTGCCTCTCCCCTTTAGAATGTAAGCTCTCACGAGCAGGGTCCTCTTCCCTTATGTGCTTTTACGTTTCTTACTTAACTGATCTTCTTTTCAATACTCCCTTTGATGGCACCAAATCCTTTGGTTTTCTGCCACCCTGATAAGTGCTGTTTACTGACGCAGCTATGTATATATACCCTGTACTTATCCTATATTGTATTGAACTGTAAGTCACTGTATTCATGTTTTGCTTGTTTACTGTGTAATTGGGCGCTGCGGATCCCATGTGGCGCCATATAAATAAAGGATAATTATAATAATAATAATAATAATAATAATAATAATATCATCATCCACATCCATCATCCAGAGATGCGACTATGGTGTATGACGCTAAAGCGGTTGCACATTGGGAGACTCAGACTCAAGGCTGGGTGTAATGATTGCCCGAGTTTGGCGGGCATGCGTTACATTTTTGTAAAGGGGTTATCACTTACAAGAAATGGTTTTGCCTTGTAAGTGATTGCCTCTTTAAAAAATGTCTGAGTTCGGACGGCATCCTGCACAGCCGCCTAACTCGTGCGTCATTATATCCGGCCCTCAGCCTCGATACCTGGCAGGAATATAAAAGAACAATACAGAGGAAAAATGTGGTTATATAATTGTGATATAATGTCCTGAAAAGTACAAGAAGCTTACATGTTCTTCACTCCATATTGCCACAATATATTTATTATCATCTTTATTACAACTGTACTTATTTGCTAACTTCATTCAATACCTTTATTTCTTTTTATCCCTCAAACCATTACAGTATGGTGAAATGCTATTAATTTTCAGCATTCAAATTAAGAAAGAATATAGCAGTTGATAAATCGTCTCTACAAGTCCTGCCACTAACAAGTAAGAAAATAGGTAGATCGATTTATCTAACTAAATATTTCTGTCTTTGCCTGACTTCTCCAAATGAAAAATCCAAACCCGCAGAGATACAAATAGTCAACAGCTGCTTGTTAGCAACCAGATGCAGGTGCAAGGAATCCTATTTGTTAAGGTACATATGTTTCCATATTCTTTTTGCCAGGCATATAAAGCACGACACCTGGTAAGAATTACAGTATGTCCTGTCTTCTCACTCAACCTTTTCAGTGCCAGAGAGGTTCCCACTACAGTGGTAAGCAGACTCCTCAGCCTATGAACACATTACAACACAACTAAACATTAACTGTCACAATATTATTTAAATGTGAAAGAATCTGGTGGTAGTATACAGCACTTACAATTTAACACTTAAATAAATAGAAATACTTTGTGATAATAGTAATTAAGTATAAAATTAAAATTTGAATCTCCAACAAGGGCTCTCCATCCTAATACAAAATTCACGTGACTGATCTGATCAATAAATGGATTGGGTAGAGAACAGTACTACAGGTTGAGACTCCCATATCCAAAATTCCAAAATAAGGAATATTCCAAAATACAGATTTTTTTGAGCGTCATTGAGATAGTGACAGCTTTCTGATGGTACAATGTACACAAATTAATGCACAAAATTATTACAAATATTATATAAAATGATCTTTAGGCTATGTGTATAAGGTGTATATGAAACATAAATGAATTTTGTGTATATATACAAACTTTGTTTCATGCACAAAATTATTAAAAATATTGTATAAAATTACCTTCAGGCTGTGTGTTTAAGGTGTTTATGAAACATACTGTAAATGCTTTTTGTGTTTAGAATTTGGTCCCATTGCCATGATATCTCATTATAGTATGTATATATTCCAAAATACAGAAAAATCCAATATCCAAAATATTTCTGGTCCCAAGCATTTTTGATATCGGAGACTCAACTTGTAGTAAAAAGTTCAGGAGCAGAAACATTTGTACAGAGTGATGAGGGCCATGGTGGGCGTACTGTGAAAATGCTGAAATGGATGAGAAAGTCAAAGAAATGCATATATAATAAAATCTGCAGAAGTGCATACACATGTCATCTGCAGGTAGATAACTCTAAAGCATTTTCACTTTATACCCTCTCTCCCTAGTTATCATATTTAAGCCAGAATATCATAGTTTACAGTACTTTTGTTCTTACCATTTTCATTCTAACTGCAGTTATCTGGGGTGAATTATTTTAATAATCTGTATGTTGATAACCTCAATTAAATCTTTTTTTTTTTACATAATTATTACCAGTTATTTATATAGCGCATATATATTCCGCAGCGCTTTACAGAGAATATTTGGCCATTCACATCAGTCCCTGCCCAGTGCAGCTTACAATCCCTACCACATATACACACAGACACATTGACAGTGACACTAGGGTTATTTTTTGTTGGGATCCAATTAACCTACTCCAATTAACCTACCAGTATATTTTTTTATTGTGGGAGGAAACCGGAGTACTCGGGGGAAACCCACGCGAGTACAGGGAGAATATACAAACTCCACACAGTTAGAGCAATGGTGGGAAATGAACCCATGACCTCAGTGCTGTGAGGTAGTAATGCTAACCATTACACCATCCGTGCTGCCCATAATAAGGCATATTTACTTTTGAAAGCATTTTCACTGTAACTGATGGTCTATGTTACAGCTAATTGAGGGTCACAGGTGATAAAACACGCAAAATTACACCAAAAACTTTTTTTGTGATGACCATTACAATGTCAACCTTTTGACTCTGTTGACTGTTGACCTTTAGATCCTTTCGACCGAATGCATGTTGATCATATGGGGCGACCTACTGACTGTCTATCTAATAACTGTAGATCTTTTGGGTGTATGATATTTTCATTCTCTCATAAATGCAGCTCCTGGTGATGCAGCTCCTCCATATGATCAGTAATAATATCATGTATAGGAGGATCGGTTAACCATTAGTGAGAAACAGGGCAGGCAGGGTCCAATCAGTAAACAGTTATAGAGCATCGGAACAAAAAAACTTGATATGGAGCAAACATTGCAAAATCACCATCGAAGGCAAAAAAACATTGAGCATTGGAATCCAAACCATTGATGATTCCAATGCTCCATCAATTGATTCTCATATCTATATTAGAGTTGGGGACATGGGACAGAGTAAGAGGAGTTCCCAGACTCATCTGGTGCTTGAGTGCTGGTCCATGGACAGCTTGCTTGTGAAGAAAACAGATAAAACAGAGGGGAAGTTGTCTCTTTACTACAGATAGGGAAAAGCACCTATGAAAGACCCCAGAGAGAGGGGATTGTTACAAGATGCAGTGTAATGTACCAGATAAAGAAGGGAAGCACTCCCTGAATGGGTATGGGTCATTAGGTCGACCACACTTAGATCATTGATTAAAATAGTGAGGGTTACAGAGAGAGTATGAAAGAGGGAAGGAGGTCTCAACAGGTGAGAACCGAAAAGTGTCCCTATACGATGAGTGCTGTTGCAGCATTCAGGCAGTATAGCTGTTTAGTATAGAAGGAACATCAAGATCAGCAAGAGAGAAGAGTAGTTACCCACAAAGGAAGAATGTTATATGTAATATGTGAGTGAAAGAGTTTCTAGATGTTTGGTTTTTATACACCATGGGGCAGTGACATACAGTCAGGTGAGGCAGGTGAGGCAAAGCCTTTCCTGTTATACTTCAGTATACGCCAGAGTTTTGACTATAAAAATTCTATGAAAAAAATATAAAGAATATATTAGAAAATTAATATCTTCTTTGTATTAGTATAAGCATTTTTATAGTCAAAACTCTGGAGTAAAAAGTCTATGGCAGGTGAAGCAGTGCCTACCTTGTCTGCGGGTGTGGTATGGTATGCCAGCAGTCGGGCTCCCGGCGACCAGCATACCGGCGCCGGGAGCCCGACCGCTGGCTTACCGACAGTGTGGCGAGCGCAAATGAGCCCCTTGCGGGCACGGTGGCGCGCTACGCGAGCCACGCTATTTTATTCTCCCTCCAGGGGGGTCGTGGACCCCCACGAGGGAGAATAAGTGTCGGTATGCCGGCTGTTGGGATTCCGGCACCGGTATACTGTGCGCCGGGATCCCGAAAGCCGGCATACTGAAGACCACCCCTTGTCTGCACATCTCTGGTCAAAACTCATTAAATATTCAGCAGTACATACTGCTGAACCTGTGTATAATGCCCAAATGAACCCTCAGACTTAAATACAGGGGGTCATTCTGACCTGATCATAGCTGTGCTAAATTTAGCAAAGCTTCGATCACTGACACAGATATGCGGGAGACGCCCAGCACAGGGCTAGTCTGCCCTGCATGTCAGGCCCGGCCCCACCGTACAAGTACAAAAGCATCGCACAGCGGCGATGCTTTTGTACTTGTAGAGTAACTCCCAGCCAGCACAGCTCCTGTGGTTAGCCGGGAATTACTTGTCACTGCGAGGGTCACAGTGGCTGCGTGTGACATCATGCAGCCGCTGCGGCTCACTCCCTGCACGGTCCGGCCACACCTACGTTGGCCAGACCGCGCCACGAAAATGGTGGCCAAACGCCACGTGCCGCCCCCTCCCGCCCAGCGGCCGCCTCTGCCTGTCAATCAGGCAGAGGCGATCGATAGGCAACGACGGCCGTCGGCAGTCTGGCATGCACCGGCGCACTGTGGCGCCGGTGCATGCGCAGTTCTGACCCAATTGCACTGCTGCGAAAAACTGCAGCGTTCGATCGGTCGGAATGACCCCCATTGTGTTTAAATCTGGCTGTGGTACTAGCCAGTTCCTCCTCAGCCATTTACCTCACCACATGTCACTGCCATGAGGGTAGATTTACTACAGTTTCTTAAAATTATCAGCGGGATGTAATGGAGTCTGAGATTGCCTGAGGTGCGTGATGCAGATGATTGCCCCTTTAAAGGGGCAATCACTTATAAGACTTGGTTTTGCCTTGTGTTTGCCCAATTAAAAAAGCCTGAGATCAGCCAACATCCTGTACCTCCGGCAATCTCGGACCCCATTACATCCTGCTGCCTAAGTGGTGGTGTTACCCAGAGCAACCAATAAGATTCTGGTTAGTTCTCAAAATAGAAATGATAGCTAGAATCTGATTGGCTGATATGAGTAACACCATCACTTTTCATGTTTAGAAGCATATGTAAATCTACCCCCATGACTATGCAATACAAGTACAAACATCAATGTTTCAGGCACTACTGCTTTACTACTTTTTCAAATCAGATCAAAAACCAGAAGTTAAAAAGAGGCAGATGGAAGTCTTTGTTTTGAAAATGTTGCTACAGAGCATGTAGATTTTAAGGTTGCGAGCAGGGCCCTCTTATTTCAGTCTATCTGTTACTACTCAGTCGTGTTTTATTACTGTTTTGTTCCCCAATTGCAAAACACAGTAAAACATGCTAGAGGTACAGATGTGCCAGCCTTCAGCTTACATGCTAATTGCGGCAAACGGGGGTCGTTTACTATGATTAGCTTGTCATAGGATCACATGGTGCATACGCTCCTGCCAGTGGATCGAGGGCAAGTGTGAATAGTCGCAATCATAGCAAATCCAGTCGATTGAAGGTGGGCACATCTGTATATAAGTAACTGTTACTAATAATAATATTTTCAAAACAGAGACTTTTATCAACATCTATTAACATCTGGTTTATAATCTGGTATAAAAAGTAGTATATTATTGAGCTGCTTTCTGAAACATAGACATTTGTATTTATATAGCACTTTTTACCCAGGAGGACTCAAAGTCCTTTACATTTCCATTTTAAATCACATGATACAAAACAAACTTAAGTATTAACAGATTACAGAAGAGAGAATTAAGCATTTGGGTTGAATTTGCTTGTACGTTTAGGAACTAAAGGGACATTAAAACATGAGTAAACAGGAAAGTCTTGAGTTTGTTTTAAATGATTCTAGAGTGGACACCTCTTGAATTGTGTGAAGAAGCGAGTTCCATAGAGTCAGAGCCGCAAAGCTAAAAGCTTGAACTCCAAATGAATTAAAAGAGATTCTAGATACTGTTAATTAGAGATGAGCGGGTTCGGTTTCTTTGAATCCGAACCCGCACGAACTTCACTTTTTTTTTCACGGGTCCGAGCGACTCGGATCTTCCCGCCTTGCTCGGTTAACCCGAGCGCGCCCGAACGTCATCATGACGCTGTCGGATTCTCGCGAGACTCGGATTCTATATAAGGAGCCGCGCGTCGCCGCCATTTTCACACGTGCATTGAGATTGATAGGGAGAGGACGTGGCTGGCGTCCTCTCCATTTAGATTAGATTTAGAAGAGAGAGAGAGAGAGAGATTGCTGTGATACTGTAGATTAGAAGAGAGTGCAGACAGAGTTTAGTGACTGACGACCACAGTGACCAGTGACCACCAGAGACAGTGCAGTTGTTTGTTTTATTTAATATATCCGTTCTCTGCCTGAAAAAAACGATACACAGTCACACAGTGACTCAGTCTGTGTGCACTGCTCAGCCCAGTGTGCTGCACATCAATGTATTGTATATAAAGCTTATAATTGTGGGGGAGACTGGGGAGCACTGCAGGTTGTTATAGCAGGAGCCAGGAGTACATGATAAATAATATTATATTAAAATTAAACAGTGCACACTTTTGCTGCAGGAGTGCCACTGCCAGTGTGACTAGTGGTGACCAGTGCCTGACCACCAGTATATTAGTAGTATTGTATACTATCTCTTTATCAACCAGTCTATATTAGCAGCAGACACAGTACAGTGCGGTAGTTCACGGCTGTGGCTACCTCTGTGTCGGCACTCGGCAGGCAGTCCGTCCATCCATAATTGTATTATAATATATACCACCTAACCGTGGTTTTTTTTTCATTCTTTATACCGTCGTCATACTAGTTGTTGTTACGAGTATACTACTATCTCTTTATCAACCAGTGTACAGTGCGGTAGTTCACGGCTGTGGCTACCTCTGTGTCGGCACTCGGCAGGCAGTCCGTCCAACCATAATTGTATTATATACCACCTAACCGTGGTTTTTTTTTCATTCTTTATACCGTCGTCATACTAGTTGTTACGAGTATACTACTATCTCTTTATCAACCAGTGTACAGTGCGGTAGTTCACGGCTGTGGCTACCTCTGTGTCGGCACTCGGCAGGCAGTCCGTCCATCCATAATTGTATTATAATATATACCACCTAACCGTGGTTTTTTTTTCATTCTTTATACCGTCGTCATACTAGTTGTTACGAGTATACTACTATCTCTTTATCAACCAGTGTACAGTGCGGTAGTTCACGGCTGTGGCTACCTCTGTGTCGGCACTCGGCAGGCAGTCCGTCCAACCATAATTGTATTATAATATATACCACCTAACCGTGGTTTTTTTTTCATTCTTTATACCGTCGTCATACTAGTTGTTACGAGTATACTACTATCTCTTTATCAACCAGTGTACAGTGCGGTAGTTCACGGCTGTGGCTACCTCTGTGTCGGCACTCGGCAGGCAGTCCGTCCAACCATAATTGTATTATATACCACCTAACCGTGGTTTTTTTTTCATTCTTTATACCGTCGTCATACTAGTTGTTACGAGTATACTACTATCTCTTTATCAACCAGTGTACAGTGCGGTAGTTCACGGCTGTGGCTACCTCTGTGTCGGCACTCGGCAGGCAGTCCGTCCAACCATAATTGTATTATAATATATACCACCTAACCGTGGTTTTTTTTTCATTCTTTATACCGTCGTCATACTAGTTGTTACGAGTATACTACTATCTCTTTATCAACCAGTGTACAGTGCGGTAGTTCACGGCTGTGGCTACCTCTGTGTCGGCACTCGGCAGGCAGTCCGTCCATCCATAATTGTATTATAATATATACCACCTAACCGTGGTTTTTTTTTCATTCTTTATACCGTCGTCATACTAGTTGTTACGAGTATACTACTATCTCTTTATCAACCAGTGTACAGTGCGGTAGTTCACGGCTGTGGCTACCTCTGTGTCGGCACTCGGCAGGCAGTCCGTCCAACCATAATTGTATTATATACCACCTAACCGTGGTTTTTTTTTCATTCTTTATACCGTCGTCATACTAGTTGTTACGAGTATACTACTATCTCTTTATCAACCAGTGTACAGTGCGGTAGTTCACGGCTGTGGCTACCTCTGTGTCGGCACTCGGCAGGCAGTCCGTCCAACCATAATTGTATTATAATATATACCACCTAACCGTGGTTTTTTTTTCATTCTTTATACCGTCGTCATACTAGTTGTTACGAGTATACTACTATCTCTTTATCAACCAGTGTACAGTGCGGTAGTTCACGGCTGTGGCTACCTCTGTGTCGGCACTCGGCAGGCAGTCCGTCCAACCATAATTGTATTATAATATATACCACCTAACCGTGGTTTTTTTTTCATTCTTTATACCGTCGTCATACTAGTTGTTACGAGTATACTACTATCTCTTTATCAACCAGTGTACAGTGCGGTAGTTCACGGCTGTGGCTACCTCTGTGTCGGCACTCGGCAGGCAGTCCGTCCATCCATAATTGTATTATATACCACCTAACCGTGGTTTTTTTATACCACCTAACCGTGGCAGTCCGTCCATAATTGTATACTAGTATCCAATCCATCCATCTCCATTGTTTACCTGAGGTGCCTTTTAGTTCTGCCTATAAAATATGGAGAACAAAAAAGTTGAGGTTCCAAAATTAGGGAAAGATCAAGATCCACTTCCACCTCGTGCTGAAGCTGCTGCCACTAGTCATGGCCGAGACGATGAAATGCCAGCAACGTCGTCTGCCAAGGCCGATGCCCAATGTCATAGTACAGAGCATGTCAAATCCAAAACACCAAATATCAGAAAAAAAAGGACTCCAAAACCTAAAATAAAATTGTCGGAGGAGAAGCGTAAACTTGCCAATATGCCATTTACCACACGGAGTGGCAAGGAACGGCTGAGGCCCTGGCCTATGTTCATGGCTAGTGGTTCAGCTTCACATGAGGATGGAAGCACTCAGCCTCTCGCTAGAAAACTGAAAAGACTCAAGCTGGCAAAAGCACCGCAAAGAACTGTGCGTTCTTTGAAATCCCAAATCCACAAGGAGAGTCCAATTGTGTCGTTTGCGATGCCTGACCTTCCCAACACTGGACGTGAAGAGCATGCGCCTTCCACTATTTGCATGCCCCCTGCAAGTGCTGGAAGGAGCACCCGCAGTCCAGTTCCTGATAGTCAGATTGAAGATGTCAGTGTTGAAGTACACCAGGATGAGGAGGATATGGGTGTTGCTGGCGCTGGGGAGGAAATTGACCAGGAGGATTCTGATGGTGAGGTGGTTTGTTTAAGTCAGGCACCCGGGGAGACACCTGTTGTCCGTGGGAGGAATATGGCCGTTGACATGCCAGGTGAAAATACCAAAAAAATCAGCTCTTCGGTGTGGAGGTATTTCACCAGAAATGCGGACAACAGGTGTCAAGCCGTGTGTTCCCTTTGTCAAGCTGTAATAAGTAGGGGTAAGGACGTTAACCACCTCGGAACATCCTCCCTTATACGTCACCTGCAGCGCATTCATAATAAGTCAGTGACAAGTTCAAAAACTTTGGGTGACAGCGGAAGCAGTCCACTGACCAGTAAATCCCTTCCTCTTGTAACCAAGCTCACGCAAACCACCCCACCAACTCCCTCAGTGTCAATTTCCTCCTTCCCCAGGAATGCCAATAGTCCTGCAGGCCATGTCACTGGCAAGTCTGACGAGTCCTCTCCTGCCTGGGATTCCTCCGATGCATCCTTGCGTGTAACGCCTACTGCTGCTGGCGCTGCTGTTGTTGCCGCTGGGAGTCGATGGTCATCCCAGAGGGGAAGTCGTAAGCCCACTTGTACTACTTCCAGTAAGCAATTGACTGTTCAACAGTCCTTTGCGAGGAAGATGAAATATCACAGCAGTCATCCTACTGCAAAGCGGATAACTGAGTCCTTGACAACTATGTTGGTGTTAGACGTGCGTCCGGTATCCGCCGTTAGTTCACAGGGAACTAGACAATTTATTGAGGCAGTGTGCCCCCGTTACCAAATACCATCTAGGTTCCACTTCTCTAGGCAGGCGATACCGAGAATGTACACGGACGTCAGAAAAAGACTCACCAGTGTCCTAAAAAATGCAGTTGTACCCAATGTCCACTTAACCACGGACATGTGGACAAGTGGAGCAGGGCAGGGTCAGGACTATATGACTGTGACTGCCCACTGGGTAGATGTATGGACTCCCGCCGCAAGAACAGCAGCGGCGGCACCAGTAGCAGCATCTCGCAAACGCCAACTCTTTCCTAGGCAGGCTACGCTTTGTATCACCGCTTTCCAGAATACGCACACAGCTGAAAACCTCTTACGGCAACTGAGGAAGATCATCGCGGAATGGCTTACCCCAATTGGACTCTCCTGTGGATTTGTGGCATCGGACAACGCCAGCAATATTGTGTGTGCATTAAATATGGGCAAATTCCAGCACGTCCCATGTTTTGCACATACCTTGAATTTGGTGGTGCAGAATTTTTTAAAAAACGACAGGGGCGTGCAAGAGATGCTGTCGGTGGCCAGAAAAATTGCGGGACACTTTCGGCGTACAGGCACCACGTACAGAAGACTGGAGCACCACCAAAAACTACTGAACCTGCCCTGCCATCATCTGAAGCAAGAAGTGGTAACGAGGTGGAATTCAACCCTCTATATGCTTCAGAGGTTGGAGGAGCAGCAAAAGGCCATTCAAGCCTATACAATTGAGCACGATATAGGAGATGGAATGCACCTGTCTCAAGTGCAGTGGAGAATGATTTCAACGTTGTGCAAGGTTCTGATGCCCTTTGAACTTGCCACACGTGAAGTCAGTTCAGACACTGCCAGCCTGAGTCAGGTCATTCCCCTCATCAGGCTTTTGCAGAAGAAGCTGGAGGCATTGAAGAAGGAGCTAACACGGAGCGATTCCGCTAGGCATGTGGGACTTGTGGATGCAGCCCTTAATTCGCTTAACAAGGATTCACGGGTGGTCAATCTGTTGAAATCAGAGCACTACATTTTGGCCACCGTGCTCGATCCTAGATTTAAAGCCTACCTTGGATCTCTCTTTCCGGCAGACACAGGTCTGCTGGGGTTGAAAGACCTGCTGGTGACAAAATTGTCAAGTCAAGCGGAACGCGACCTGTCAACATCTCCTCCTTCACATTCTCCCGCAACTGGGGGTGCGAGGAAAAGGCTCAGAATTCCGAGCCCACCCGCTGGCGGTGATGCAGGGCAGTCTGGAGCGACTGCTGATGCTGACATCTGGTCCGGACTGAAGGACCTGACAACGATTACGGACATGTCGTCTACTGTCACTGCATATGATTCTCTCAACATTGATAGAATGGTGGAGGATTATATGAGTGACCGCATCCAAGTAGGCACGTCACACAGTCCGTACTTATACTGGCAGGAAAAAGAGGCAATTTGGAGGCCCTTGCACAAACTGGCTTTATTCTACCTAAGTTGCCCTCCCACAAGTGTGTACTCCGAAAGAGTGTTTAGTGCCGCCGCTCACCTTGTCAGCAATCGGCGTACGAGGTTACATCCAGAAAATGTGGAGAAGATGATGTTCATTAAAATGAATTATAATCAATTCCTCCGCGGAGACATTGACCAGCAGCAATTGCCTCCACAAAGTACACAGGGAGCTGAGATGGTGGATTCCAGTGGGGACGAATTGATAATCTGTGAGGAGGGGGATGTACACGGTGATATATCGGAGGGTGAAGATGAGGTGGACATCTTGCCTCTGTAGAGCCAGTTTGTGCAAGGAGAGATTAATTGCTTCTTTTTTGGGGGGGGTCCAAACCAACCCGTCATATCAGTCACAGTCGTGTGGCAGACCCTGTCACTGAAATGATGGGTTGGTTAAAGTGTGCATGTCCTGTTTTGTTTATACAACATAAGGGTGGGTGGGAGGGCCCAAGGATAATTCCATCTTGCACCTCTTTTTTCTTTTCTTTTTCTTTGCATCATGTGCTGATTGGGGAGGGTTTTTTGGAAGGGACATCCTGCGTGACACTGCAGTGCCACTCCTAGATGGGCCCGGTGTTTGTGTCGGCCACTAGGGTCGCTAATCTTACTCACACAGCTACCTCATTGCGCCTCTTTTTTTCTTTGCGTCATGTGCTGTTTGGGGAGGGTTTTTTGGAAGGGACATCCTGCGTGACACTGCAGTGCCACTCCTAGATGTGCCCGGTGTTTGTGTCGGCCACTAGGGTCGCTAATCTTACTCACACAGCTACCTCATTGCGCCTCTTTTTTTCTTTGCGTCATGTGCTGTTTGGGGAGGGTTTTTTGGAAGGGACATCCTGCGTGACACTGCAGTGCCACTCCTAGATGTGCCCGGTATTTGTGTCGGCCACTAGGGTCGCTAATCTTACTCACACAGTCAGCTACCTCATTGCGCCTCTTTTTTTCTTTGCGTCATGTGCTGTTTGGGGAGGGTTTTTTGGAAGGGCCATCCTGCGTGACACTGCAGTGCCACTCCTAGATGGGCCCGGTGTTTGTGTCGGCCACTAGGGTCGCTAATCTTACTCACACAGCTACCTCATTGCGCCTCTTTTTTTCTTTGCGTCATGTGCTGTTTGGGGAGGGTTTTTTGGAAGGGACATCCTGCGTGACACTGCAGTGCCACTCCTAGATGGGCCCGGTGTTTGTGTCGGCCACTAGGGTCGCTTATCTTACTCACACAGCGACCTCGGTGCAAATTTTAGGACTAAAAATAATATTGTGAGGTGTGAGGTATTCAGAATAGACTGAAAATGAGTGCAAATTATGGTTTTTGAGGTTAATAATACTTTGGGATCAAAATGACCCCCAAATTCTATGATTTAAGCTGTTTTTTAGTGTTTTTGGAAAAAAACACCCGAATCCAAAACACACCCGAATCCGACAAAAATAATTCGGTGAGGTTTTGCCAAAACGCGTTCGAACCCAAAACACGGCCGCGGAACCGAACCCAAAACCAAAACACAAAACCCGAAAAATTTCAGGCGCTCATCTCTACTGTTAATAGTCCTTCATCTACAGATTGCAATAAGCAAGCGTGGCAGTCAGGAATCAGAAGCTGCTTCAAGTACATTGAACCCTGGCTATGCGGGGCTCTGGAAGTCAGTATACTTATCTTGAAACAGATTTGCCATCTTAGAGGCTGCCAGTGAAAGGGGTAGTGAATGGGTGTTATGTGGCAGGGATGGGGCTGGTTAGATATCAGTCTGGCTGCTGCAAGCTGTACCAGCTGCAAGCAATATACTTCATTTGCTGGGAGACCCAGGTAGAGGGCATAGCAATGAAAGAATTAAACTGACCATACATTCAGTCATTTGGAACTGCTCCAAATTGTTGTTTCCTGTTCCCATTTTGATTGGCAATCCTGATAAAAGACAAAGATCTAGCTGGCCCTGGACTTTTA
This sequence comes from Pseudophryne corroboree, assembly GCF_028390025.1. Classification (NCBI taxonomy): domain Eukaryota; kingdom Metazoa; phylum Chordata; class Amphibia; order Anura; family Myobatrachidae; genus Pseudophryne; species Pseudophryne corroboree. The sequence goes on along the minus strand of NC_086448.1, from coordinate 227,800,578 downwards.
GATTTTAGTGTGCATCCGAGCGCTAAACTTCCCTATCTGTCCAGCTTGGCTGCACTCTCCTCTTGGACTGAGAAGTCGGATCTCCCCATGTTTTGGCAGCCATAGGGAGCTTTTAATATATGCCCTAAGGATAATATGCAAATAAGTGTTTTCTATTCAGGAGAATGGATTACACATCTTCTTAACCCCTTTTCAGTGATTCTTTGACTGAACCATGGAACCTTAAGTTGAAGGTTAAGTAAGTGGATATGGTTATCAAATTATTATAAACTTTGTTAAGTTTACACATTAAGAAGAAAAAATTAGCCTAGGTTCCTCTGAATTCAACGTGTTCATTAATTGCTATGAATAAAGTTTGTATACTAATTATTGCTCTGGAAAATTAACATATTAGTTATTTGGGGCGGGAAAAACTAATTTGTACAAACGAATGGATTAACTCATAAACAGGAAAAGAAACACGCTGTTCACTATACATGTAAAGTAGCATACACACTGTGTAAAATTATACTGCTTATTAAGGATTCGATGGAGATGTCTGGCTGGGTATTTATACAAACTTGCTTAAAAAATGCCTTTAATACAATTAGTTTCATATATGTTACTTTTAACCTAAGTAGCATCTAATCAGCCCATTGTATTATTTATTTATGTACAGAAATGTAGGAGATAGCTCTATGTTGGGGATATCTGTCATAGCGTCAAAACTTTCAAAAATATGACTGTGATAAACGACCATGATGAAATAAAATAGGAAGATATTTATCAGCTGGACATCTATTATTATAGCACAATGAAGTACATATATTTTCTCTTACGTCCTAGAGGATACTGGGAATCCATTTAGTACCATGGGGTATAGACGGGTCCACTAGGAGCCGTGAGCACTTTAAGAATTTGATAGTGTGGGCTGGCTCCTCCCTCTATGCCCCTCCTACCAGACTCAGTTTAGAAAATGTGCCCGGAGGAGTCGGTCACGCTGAAGGAAGCTCCTGAAGAGTTTTCTGCATTTAGTTTCTCTGTTTGTTATTTTCAGGCAGGACTGGATGGCACCAGCCTGCCTGCTTCGTGGGACTATGGAGGGGGGAGGACGGCCCAACCTCTTGAAGGGTTAATGGTCCCGTTCCCCGCTGACAGGACACTAGCTCCTGAGGGAACTATTTGCACGCCCCACCACGGCAAGCATACATTCCCGCAGCACGCCTCCACCCCTAACAGAGCCAGAAGAAAAAAGAGTGGTGAGTACTAAGCTGGCGTCCCGGTTAGCGGGTTCGCCAGCCATTATGGCGGCATGAGGATACAGAGACGCACGGCTTCTATGTCTCAAGACACAGTACATAGGTAGGATGCACCGCTTCTGAGAGAGCAAACTGAGTCTAAGTACTCTACGGGTGTACAAAGTACCCAGACTGGCTTTACAGACTTAAAAGGCGACAGACTCCATTTTAAGCACTAAAAAGTTACCTCAGCCAGTATAAAAAAGCGGGAAGACCGTGCGTCATTGAAGGTGCGGGGCTTCACTATGAGCGGATCCAGCGGCTCACCAGCGCCATTTTCCCTCTGAAGTGGACACAGATGCTGACTGACAGGGACATGCAGCTTCTCCGGAGAGACACCAGATTACCTCATTGGTACCTCAGTGGTACCGGAGCGCTTACTAGTGTACTAAGTCCCCAGTCTGGGTACTTAGTCTGCGACCCGGCTAAGCTTGGCATTAGAAATAAAGGCGCTGTGTGCTGGCTCCAGTCTTTCTCTATGTCTCTCTTCAAGGGCTCTTTGTGGGTTAATTGTGCATTTCACTTTTTCCTGTGTGTGTGTGATGTCACTGTCACAGTATGTCAGAAAAAGAGTGTGTTTCATGTAGGGCACAGTGTTTCTCTTGCCCAGGGTGTTCACTACAGTGTACTCAGGGCAGTGTACCTTCCCAGGCTAGCGGGGCGGAGCCAGCTTGGCTGGATTCCATTAGGGGAATGATTACTAATATTTCTACAAAATTATCCCGCAAGGAGAAAGAGACGCAATACTTAAGACAATCGATGACTGAGTTTTTGAACAGAGACTCAGTACCCAAACCAGCATCTCTGTCCCCTATCATTTGTCCGCAAAAATGTCCTTTGGCCCATATTCTGCAGTCTGACTCTGATGATGAGGGTTCAGACCTGGAGGAGAGGGAGGTGGACGCAGAGGTGGGGTAGGCTACTCTGTAACGGGGAATAGAGGCTCTCATAGAGGCTATCAGAGAGGTTCCGCATATCCCTGGTAAGGTAACAGAGGAGATTGAGGAATCTTATTGTAATATAAAAAAGAAATCCTCAGCCACTTTTACTGTGTCAAAGGAACTAAATACCCTGTTCGAAGAACGTGGGTTAATCCTGATAGGAAATTTAAAATCCCTAAAAGATAGATATCATCTTTTTCCTTTCCTCCTGAAGATAGAAAAAAAATGGGAAAATCCACCGATAGTGGATGCATCAGTATCCAGGCTGTCACGGAAAATTGTATTACCTATCCCTGGTGCAACCTCTCTAAAAGAAACGGCTGATCGTAGAATTGAGAATACACTCAAATCTTTATATACAGCTGCTGGGGTGGCATAGAGACCCACTATAGCATGTGTGTGGATTACTAAGGTCATCGCAAAATGGTCGGGTAACCTAATTGAAGGGTTAGGTACCTTGCCTAAGGGGGAGATTGTTTTACTCCTATAACATATACAGAACGCTGCAAATTTTATGGTGGAAGCATAAAAGAAATAGACTTGCTTAATGCACGCACCACTGCTATGGCAGTGTCAGCACGCAGAGGCTTATGGCTTCGCCAGTGGACTGCCGACGCGGACTCCAGGAAAGGCGTGGAAGGCCTACCCTTCACAGGAGAGGCCTTATTTGGAGATGAACTAGACAAATGTATCTCCAAAGCTACTGCGGGTAAGTCCACGTATATTCCTGCTGCAGCTCCCCCAGCCAGAAAAGCCTACTCATGACCTAATCTAAAGTCCTTTCGGACTGCCAAGTTTCAGGGCAAAATCAGAGGTTCTTCTACAGCCGCCAGAGGCGCTAGAGATAAACCACGAAAACCAGCAACTGCTGCTTCACAGGAACAGAGCTCAAGGTCTGCTTCCTCAAAGCCCTCAGCATGACGGTGGACCACGATGTCTGGAGGACTGGCAGGTGGGAGCTCAACTAAAAAATTTCAGTCACATCTGGACAACATCATGCCAGGATCCCTGGGTCATAGATCTTATTTCCCAGAGCTACAGGCTGGAGTTTCAAGAGCTCCCACCTCACAGATTTTTCAAATTAGGCTTACCAGTTTAACAGGAAGCAAGTATAACCTTACAGAACACCATTCAAAATCTAGTACAGACTCAGGTCATTGTTCCAGTTCCACCTCATCTGCAAAACAAGGGCTATTATTCCAACCTTTTTGTAGTACTGAAATCAGACGGTTCAGTAAGACTGATTTTGAACCTCAAGTCATTAAACCCGTACTTGCGAGTGTTCAAATTCAAGATGGAGTCTCTGAGAGTGGTGATCTCAGGTCTGGAGGAGGGGGAATTCCTAGTGTCTCTAGAGATCAAGGATGCGTACCTTCACATTCCGATCTGGCCACCTCATCAGGCTTATCTACGGTTTGCACTGCAGGACTGCCACTACCAGTTCAAGGCCCTGCCATTTGGTCTCTCCACGGCACCAAGAGAGTTCACCAAGGTGATGGCAGAGATGATGCTTCTACTCCACAAACAGGGAGTGAATATAATTCCATACCTGGATGATTTTCTGATAAAGGCACCGTCCAGGGAGCGGTTGTTGGGCAGCTATTAATCAGACTACTCCTGGATCACGGGTGGATTCTGAACTTAACAAAATCTCACCTAGAACCAACACAGGGGCTTCCTTTCCTGGGAATGATACTGGACACGGAATCTCAGAGAGTGAGAGTGTTCCTTCCCTTGGATAAGGCTATGGAAATCCAGTCGATGGTTCGGGCTGTCCTGAAGCCAGCCCAGATCTCGGTGCATCTGTGCATTCACCTTCTGGGGAAAATGGTGGTCTCTTACGAGGCACTTCAGTATGGAAGTTTTCATGCGAGGCCCTTCCAGCTGGATCTAGTGGACAAATGGTCCGGATCACACCTTCACATGCACCAGAGGATCTGTCTGTCACCAAATGCCAGAATCTCCCTTCTGTGGTGGCTACAGACTTCTCACCTCATCGAGAGATGCAGGATCAGGATTCAGAATTGGATTCTGCTAACCACAGACGCAAGCCTCAGAGATTGGGGAGAAGTCACCAAGGGGGTGCAGTTTCAAGGAAGATGGTTATGTCAGGAAGTCGTCCTTCCAATAACATCTTGGAACTCAGGGCAATTTAAAACGCTCTTCTGCAGGCCTCATCTCTACTTCGGAATCAGGCCATTCAAGTCCAGTCGGATCATGTAACGGCGGTAACTTACATAAACCAACAGGGCGGAACGAAAAGCAGAGCAGCAATGTCAGAGGTGTCAAGAATTCTCCTCTTGGCATTAAAAAACGCTGGGGCGTTGTCGGCAGTATTCATTCCGGGAGTAGACAAAAGGGAAGCAGACTTCCTCAACAGACACGGCCTGCACCCAGGGGAGTGGAGCCTTTACCCAGAAGCCTTCACCGACGTGTCAAGCACTCGGAAGTGTTCAGGTGCTTGACACATCGGTGGGGATATCCACAAATCAACATGATGGCCTCTTGTCTCAACAAGAAGCTCAAGCAGTATTGTTCCGTGTCGAGAGACCTACAGGCAGTGGCGGTAGTGTGTACGTGTTTACTCCACTTCCTCTGATCCCAAGAATTCTGAAAAGAATAATAAGGGAAAAGGTTCAAGCAATTCTCATTGCTCCGGACTGGCCAAGAAGGGCCTGGTATGCGGACCTTCAGGAGGTGCTCCTCAAAGATCCGTGGCCTCTACCTCTTCAAGAGGATCTTCTGCAACAGGGCCCATTCATCTATCAAGACTTACCACGGCTATGTTTAACAGCATGGAGGTTGAACAGCTGATTCTAGCCAGGAGAGGGATTCCTAACAACGTAATCCCGACTATGATCCAAGCCAGGAAAGGGGTAACGTCTAAACATTACCACCATATATGGAAGAAGTAAGTCTCTTGGTGTGAGAGCAGACAATATTCCGCGGTGGAATATCATCTGGGACGTCTCCTGCTTTTTCTGCAGTTGTGAATGGATGTGGGCCTACGCCTGGGTTCCCTTAAAGTCCAGATTTCGGCGTTGTCTATTTTCTTTCAGAAACAATTGGCTTCTCTCCCTGAGGTCCAGACGTTCTTGAAAGGTGTTCTGCACATCCAGCCTCCCTTTATGCCTTCCACGGCACCTTGGGATCTCAATTTGGTTTCTGCAGTTCCTCCAATCGGACTGGTTTGAACCATTATAGGAGGTCGACGTAAAGTATCTTAAAAGGAAGATCGTAAGTTTAACACTATTGGGCTTGGCCTCAGCAAGACATGTGTCGGAACTAGGGGCGTTGTCTCACAAGAGTCCCTACTTAGTTTTCCATGAGGACAGAGCTGAACTCAGAACTTGTCAGCAATTTCTTCCTAAGGTGGTGTCCGCTTTTCACATCAACTAGCCTATTATGGTTCCGGCTGTGACGGACACCTCTGCTACATCAAAAAAACATCAAAGTCTTTGGATGTTGTGAGGGTTTGAAGGTGTATGTAAAGAGAACAGCTTGTCACAGAAAATCCGACTCGCTGTTCGTTCTCTATGATCCCAATAAAAGTCTATTGCACGCTGGATCAGGCTCACTATCCTGCATGCTTATTCCACGGCAGGATTGCCGTTTCCAAAGTCTGTATAGGCCCACTCTACTAGGTCGGTGTGTTCATCTTGGGCGGCTGCCCGGGGTGATGGCTAAGCAGCTACTTGGTCATTTTCGAGCACATTTGCAAAGTTCTACAAGTTCGATACTTTGGCTGAGGACCTTCAGTTTGGTCAGTCAGTTCTGCAGGAACTTCAGCACTCTCCCATCAGGTTTGGGAGCTTTGGTACTTCCCCATGGTACTAAATGGATTCCCAGTATCCTCTAGGACGTCTGAGAAAATAGGATTTTAATTAACTACCGGTAAATACTTTTCTCGTAGTCTGTAGAGGACACTGGGCGCCCGCCCAGTGCTTTGTTTTTCCTGCACTGTTACTTGGTTAAGTATTCTGGTTTGTTCAGCTGTTGCTGTTCATTTTTCAAGTTTGGTTAGCATGGCTTTCCTATTGTTCTGTGTGTGCTGGTTCGTAATCTCACCACTTTTCTTATCTATCCTTCTCTCAAAGTATGTCCGTCTCCTCAGGCACAGTTTCCTAGACTGAGTCTGGTAGAAGGGGCATAGAGGGAGGAGCCAGCGCACACGATCAAATTCTTAAAGTGCCCAAGGCTCCTAGTGGACCCGTCTATACCCCATGGTACTAAATGGATTCCCAGTATCCTCTACAGACTACGAGAAAAGGATTTACCGGTAGGTAATTAAAATCCTATTTTTTCCACAATATAACATACTGTATAATGGGGGTGATTCAGACCTGATCGCTGCTGTGCGTTTTCGCACAGCGGGCGATCAGGTCCTAACTGAGCATGCATACGCACCGCAATGCGTACGTGCATCGACAACAACAGGCATCACTGGTCAGCGATGGATGGTGCGAAAAATTCGATCGCACGGGCGTTCGCAAGGTGATTGACATGAAGAGGCCATTTGTGGGTGGCAACTGAGCGTTTACTGGGAGTGTCCGGAAAAACACAGGCATGTCCAAGCGTTTTCAGGGAGGGTATCTGACGTCATCTCCGGCCCCGATCAGCCTCTTCACATCGCACTGTAGGAGTAAGTACTGGGCTGCGCAGACACTGCACAAAGTGGGTTTTTGCAGCTCCGCGTACACATGGGATCGCACACTTGCACAGCGAATTTACACTCCCCTTGGAGGCGGTGACTATCCGAACGCAGGACAGGTCTGAATTAGGCCCAATTTCCATGGTAATGGGTTCAAATACGATGCGATGCGCAGCCCCGTGGGTCGCACGTCGCATCAGCTGATTATATGTGCTGCACATATGATTAGCCGATCCCGGCCCCTGGCAATTGTGGAGGTACAACAATCTATCGTATTCCCAGCGGCTGGTGGGGGATCATTAGTACGACTCACATCTAATGCGAGTCGTACTAATGTACGTCCAGTATTAGAGTACAGTATATTAGGGATGGCAATTGACCATCAATGGTTGCAACCATCGATAGTCTATAGCAGGGGTGGGGAACCTCTGGCCCGTGGGCTGTATAAGGCCTGCAAAGCCATTTGTTCCAGCCCGCTGCTGTGTGTCAGTGAGACACGCCGCCCCTCAGTCCGGCGGCGGCATGTCTCGGCTGTCAGAGCAGGGAGAGCGCAGCTATGTCCGGCTGCAGCGGTGGGTAGGATCTCAAACCAGCCGCCGGTTCATGAGCCAATCAAAGCTCGCGGACCGGCAGCCAATCAGGAGCCGCCACTGCCGGTCCGCGATCTCTGATTGGCTCATGAACCAGCGGCTGGTTTGAGGTCCTACACGCCACCGCCCAACATAGCTTCACTCTTCTCCCTGCCTGGTCCCTGACATGACACACGCCGCCGGACTGAGCACTAAGGGGCAGGAGGGCGCACGCTGTGCTCTCCTCCCCTGACACACAGCAGCAGTGGTGAGAAGCACAGTGGGGTGGGGAGGCATGTGTGGGTTAATGTGTATCTGGCACTGTGGGGCAATGTGTATATGGCACTGTGGGGCATTTGTGTATCTGGCAATGTGGGGCATTTGTGTACCTGGCACTGTGGGGCATTTGTGTATCTGGTACTGTGGGGCAATGTGTATCTGGCACTGTGGGGCAATATGTATCTGGCACTGTGGGGCATTTGTGTATTTGGCACTGTGGGGCACTTGTGTATCTGACACTGGCAGCATATGTGTATCTGGCACTGCACTATTGAGGGCATATGTGAATCACGTCCCATTTTAATTGGCCACACCCATTTTTTTAGTGTGCGCACAGTACCACTAAGGGGCAGAACTACTGAGGGGCATAACTACTGGGGGGCAGGGTAATTTTTAAGTTGATAATTTTTGTATGGCCCCTGAAGGATATTATAAATATCCAAATGGCCCTTGGTAGAAAAAAGGTTCACCACCCCTGGTCTATAGTATAGCTGATTGCAAGTGGAAGTTTGTATTTTTCTTCAATGGCAGTGCTCTGATTGATGCTCCAAGTCAGTCAGTCCAGAGACTGGCTGACTGTTTAGTGTTTACTGTTTTAACAAGTGAAAACATCAATATTTCTGTTTTTGTCTTAATGACTAATGTTTTTTTCTTCAATTCACCCAGTACAGTGCAAAATTGTGCTGGGGGCTTGGAGAAGGGGAAGGAAAAGGAGAAGGGCCCCATCTTCATTTCCTCAAAGCCAAAAGGCCCATTGTAGATAAAAAGGAATCTTCAGGTCTCCCTTCACCAAAGTTAGGGGAGACTACTTGAATCCCTGAACCCAGGAGCCAAAGGGCCCCTTAGGGAGCAATGGTCTTTGGGTTTCCCTATGTGACACGACTCAGGTTCACCCCTTTCTCCCTAGGGCTGGCCGAAGCATACTCCCTGGGGAACAGATTCTTCAGGTCTCCCCAGGAGTAGAGAGCCTAAAGATACTTTGGGGAGAGGGCAGCCCATAAGGGTCTACTCTACACCCAAAACCCCACAAACATCACACACACACGCACACACAAAGAAACACAAAATTATGTGGTGAAGTGCAAAAAAATACTAGTGCAAATAAATAGGCCCAGGGCCTTTCAGCCAGGAAAGTAAAATTTATCCTTGCCCTGGCCAGAAGGCTAGTCAAAGAAAAAAGTATGCTGCCTAAAATAAAAGAAGCGCATAGTGTAAAGTGCCTTAATAGTGCATAAGGCATGGTCTATCATTAGTGCATTTTCAGGTGTCTGTGGCTCAGAAGGTACCAGGGGCACATAGCACCTTCAGCTTGGGCAGCCAGTCTCTTTGCCAGAGTACCAGCTAATGACCCATCACCTACTGGGGACACCTTTAAGCTCCACAGCGTATATAAGCATCTACACCTGGTCTGGGCCAAAAGGTCAAGAAGTTTTTCTCTCAATAATTCATCCCTACTCTGACTGAAACTCCTACTACTACCACCAGCATAAGATGGCAGCACACTTGGAGCAGTACACTTCCTTATCTTTTTGAGAGACTCTCAAAAAAATAAGGGAGAGTGCACATCTCCAAAAATGTGATAACAGTGGACTGCTAAAGAAAAGCGGACAACAAATCACTAGAATAAAATAAATGTTACTGTCACTGTGTGGCTTGTACTGCTCACGAGTCCCAGTTGTTGTCTAGCAATCGGGATGTTGCATCTTCTGGCCACAAGGGTCAGCTGTCTCTGCTCTTTGTTTAGAAACTAGGATGCCAGTCAGCTACTGCGTCCTTGTTGAATTGCAATCTAGCATGCATTACAGCAGGGTTCTGTGTTACTGTACGTGCAGCAATGCAGCTGCCTTCAGTTATCTAATGTGGAGTCCCTTTCTCTCTGACTGCGCTGATTGGTGGATCTCTCTGTTATAAGGCAGCCAGGCCAGCTCCTCCCTGCCGGTTATAGTTTATGCTGTGGTATAAGCTGCTGGTCCATGTTTCAGGTGAACGCAACTCGTGCCTCCAGTGGATACTCTGAACATCTGCCAGATTTTCTGCCTGTCAGAAGTCTAGCTTAGCCTTAGTTCCAATTTTTGTTACCCTCTTGTTTGCGACCCCAGTGTTTACCTAGTTCTCAGCCTGTAAGATATTTACCAATTGCACAGTGCTCGTATTCCACCTCACAGTGCTTCTTCTTCTATCGTTAAGGTCCAAACCAGTCCTGACCTTTACTCCATGTACCAGTCAAGCCATTACTTTCTCTTGTATATTACTCCAGCCTCCTACCTCATGGTCTCCAGCCAATTGTGTAAGCCTCTACTGCTGGAGGTACTGTGTAAGACCTGGGGGCATCCTAATTACCAGTATGTGTTTTGTACACTAAGGGAACAATGGGTGGCTGTTGTAGGAGACCTTCACTAGGGCTCTAGAGGTCTTACACAATTGTGCTGTAGTTCCATAGCAATAAAAAGACTAGAAAACTGAAAAAATTGCATATGATCATAAAAACCTACAAAATTATCATATGTACAGTAAATAATAACACTCTGCCTTCCCACAGGTGCTTGTCCCGAACACTCCCATGCAGGGAGTGTGGGCATGTTGTAACCTTTCTGTTTCTATATTTCAGCGGGCACAGTGCACTGGGTTCTTCACAGGTTGGTTTCATCTGGATCTGCTGAGTCACCTTACTGACAATGTCCATCTGCACCACAATGAAGTGAGATACAATCATGCCATCTTTTAAACAGCATACTAGGTGGATTTAGTTGAGTATAAACTAGAGTTATTTGAATTATGGTGTTTAGCTCAGTAATACCCAGATTTTTACTCTTTTATGGAGAACTACTGCTCACAATATTGCAAGTAAGCCACAATGCTTAAACAAATTTCTTGAAGATAACAAAACCTGCTACTGTATAACTGCCCAAGATTACTGTAAACTGTAAAAGAGAGACAACTTGCTGATATAAAGCAAAATGAAGTGTTAAGTAATTATGTTAGTATTTTATCTGCTCCGGTTATTTATACCCACAGCCTCACAGTTTCCAATGCAGAGAGAATATTAAGTGAAAATTTATTTAATTAGAATCTTGTCATTTTGTTTGTTTGGCTGCATTAATTGAGCAGATGGAATTCTGTAATATTGTATGCTTGTTCCTGTTAATCTAACCTTAAATGTGACCAATACTAAGAAAAACATGTTATTTGTTGCTGCAAATAAACTGTTATATACATTACATATGTTTTACCCTTCCAGGCTTTCATTTTGTACTCAACACAGAATCACCTAATGACTATTATTTGAACGTTCTATCAATACGTGGATTGATTCAGGAAGTGCTGAGAATACACATGTGCTTTACATCTGCTAATAGGATCACCTGGGGCTATCCTATCAGCCCGGATGCGGCGTGTTCCTCCATCCGAAGCTGGCATTTAGCAGGGATTATTATAATCCATGATAAGCGGGATGCCGAAGCCGCAATAACACATGGGATCGGGATTTATCGTGCGATTGCGGGTCTATTTTCACTCAATGAAAACAGCATCTTACTGGATATTGCAACATTGACCATCGGTCATTAATCGTGATATCCGGCTGTTTTTATCACCCAAAAGTGAATCGGCGCTAATTGCATACTGCCCAATGATGGCAAACAGAACGTCTGTTCATACACCTCTAGCAACAAAATGTACACAGACTACGAGGATTAGGGCAGAGAGTGGAGGCCCCTTACAGGGTGTAGTGATGGCTGCACACTGGAAGAAACAGCAATAAGATTAAAATGTTTGGATAAACAACAACCTATCACTTTAGTTTCATTACTGCTGTGTACCATAGGCTGGCATTGCTTCCATACAGTAGATCTGCACTGCAGTTACTTCCAAGCAAGAGTGGAACTGACTGGAACTAAGGGCCTGTTTGAGTGATGGATTCTATTGAACAGCTGCTGTAATTTTGTAACAGGTGCTTGTGGACACCTTCTGCTGGTTTCTCTGATCTGCTGCTGCGTCCGATCACCCGCATTAATATCGGCAATCTGAGTAACCATCAAGGTCTTTGTTGTGTCAGGGCCACTGAAGCTGTGACTAAGAATGCAGCTATTGGCCTTAGCATGCCCAGAGAACAGGACCAAACACCCCATTTGTCTGAAACGCTAGCCCTTAACGCCCAGTTGCTGGCTTAATTGGCACTGTGACCGTTGTTGCGCATACGCAGATCATCTAACATCAAAGATGTACGTAAACCATGGGGTTTGTATACATGTCTGAATTAGGCCCTATATTAATGGGTGATGCTCACAGTTCCACAGCCTAATCAGGGTTGTTGAGAGACCTGCCTGTGGGGAATTACCCGTCACTACGTACCAGCCCACATATGCCAAATGTTTGTTCTGGTTCTGACAGTGCACACTTTGCATATAAATGTAATATTGTGTATAAGACTGGCATAGACTGACCTGGCCTATTCTTTTATTGAATTAATACTTTTATTCATCTACAGTAAATGTGGTATTATCATAGGAACTGCACGTACTATGCATAGGCGGCTACTGAAAACCATAATAGCAAGAGAATATAAAACCAAAATAAGAATTTTTTTTCCATAGATCTAGCTAAATGTTTGCTTAATCAAGCTAACAGTTGCTAAGATACAAATGGAAATTTCACTTGTGCATCTATTATGTGATAGTTGGCTAATCTTATCATGAATATCCATCTAAGTGGAAACACACTTTAAATTACTTACATCTTAAAGCAGGGTAATTAAAAGTGTGTGATTTGTTACAATTGTTATTGCTTTAAACATTGTCTACTATACATAAGGAAGTGTAATGCAATAAAGTAAGCATTGGTTTCCTGAACAGTTAACTCAAGATGTTGTGATATTGCAACCAACATTTAACGATACTACCAGTGGTGGAACTAGTGCCGGTGCAGACGGTGCATTGCACACAACATGCCACTGTGCTGCCAGCTGTAACTGGCCAGAGGAGAGGACCAGAGACACTGTGAAGGGAGGAGGGAGGGTGACTCGGGGAGCCGAGATGGCGTAATGGATTAATCACCCGGCTTTTATGTCGGTGCCGCTGCAGCTGTTTCTCTCTCTGTTGGCTGCAGTGGCACTATTTAGAAACAGGCACACATTTCAACACATTACATATGCCACTGACTTTAATTTATTTAACGATCAAGTATAATCTATTTTCTAGGAATACTAGTTACATTGTTTACCAACATGTCCTTTTAACTATGCATTTTCTGAATGTTTATAATTGTGTATGTATGTAATATTTTCTCTCCTTAGATAAATTGCTGTTTGCTAATTGTGTGACTATTTGAGATACTATTTATTTTTCAGGGTAGACATTTAAGCAGTTTAAATTTTCCGTAAACACAAAGATAGGCATATGCAGTAGGCCACTTATGATGTGTGTAGTTTGTGGCAGTCACTAATGCTGTCTGTAGCATATGTTGGCTACTAATGCTATCTGTAGTATATGTTGGCTACTAATGCTGTGTGTAGTATATGTTGGCTACTAATGCTGTCTGTAGTATATGTTGGCTACTAATGCTGTGTGTAGTATATGTTGGCTACTAATGCTGTGTGTAGTATATGTTGGCTACTAATGCTGTGTGTAGTATATGTAGGATACTAATGCTGTCTGTAGTATATGTTGGCTACTAATGCTGTGTGTAGTATATATTGGCTACTAATGCTGTGTGTAGTATATGTTGGCTACTAACGCTGTGTGTAGTATATGTTGGCTACTAATGCTGTGTGTAGTATATGTTGGCTACTAATGCTGTGTGTAGTATATGTAGGGCATTAGTGTAGTTCTGGTCTAACCCTAGATAAGCAAAGGCTATTCAGAATCCCCACCCCACCCCTCCCCTTCCATTCACACTTCTGCTGTTCCGTCCGTCCCTTTCCCTACATACACAGAACATACTCCACACAGGGTGACAGAATTATTCATGTACAATGCAGAATAGTCTTCAATCAAATCAAGATTATCCTGACTTCACTGAAGACTACTCTGCATTACACATGAATAATACTGATACCATGTGTGCCACTTCTCCATGTGCATGCAAAGTGTTCCTAGTTTGGGGTTCGGACGGCCCAAAGCATTTTTTTGCACCTGGACCCACCACTCACTAGTTCCGCCACTGGATACTTCAATGTGTATGGAGTCAAGCATAACCATGATCCCTGTTATTGAGATGATCACTAATGGACATGTTGGAAAATGCGGTACATTACCACTATCAAGCTGTATGTGTAGTTTCAACTGCACGACCAAGCTGCAAAGGAGCTGGAAGAAAACAAGCTTCTTGGACTTCTTCTTGGTTTCTGAAAGCACAAATCTTATCCAGACTGCCCAAACATCTTTAGACAAACTGGAGTTGCTGTCAAGCTACAAGTCTCAACATGTAGTACCAGGCTCTGGCAGCTGGTGAGCCACAGGCTTATAGTGTACATCAGCTTGTGAAAGAAGCTGTCATCACTATCAGTGTTCACTTGCACCAGTCTTATTGGTCTGAGATCTGGCACATTTGTTTGTGCAATCTGAGCTGCAGTTCTGGCAGCTTCCAAAGGTGCTGCTGTTCTGAATATATTTTCCGGCAGGTAATTGCCTACTCATCACTAGCATGGTTTACACCTGAAACTTGGATATGTAAGTCTGCCTGATTCAGCACTCATGGCTTGATCCTCATTTGTCTCTGTGTATACCTTTGTTTCTTCTGTCTGCCAGTTCTCAGAGGAACTTCTCACCACTTATGCGATTTGGCATTGTGACCACTCTGAACTCTGATTACATTTACACATATTTTAGACTCACAGTATTTCCCTTGTGGATATATTCTGGACTACCAGTATCTCACATGTGCCTGTATACCAGTTCCCAAAATAAATATCATTGTATGTATAATTCCAACAGTATCCAGGGAGTTTCTTTTTTTTTTTTTTTAATTTCTGTTTATTGGTTTTCAAAAGGGAGTTACAAGGAACAGAAATCAACAATCCCACTCATCAAAAACAGTATAGAGTACAATATAAATTTAGGGATACAAGTCAACGAATATAGTTAACCTTAGACAGGACAGACACAGAGGGGGAAGAAAGGGGGTGGGGGGGAGGTGACATCGCAAAATGGTAATCAGACCTGAGTCAGCTTAGAGACAATGATATGGCATAGCACAGCCGTGGAGAAACAGTACAAATGAATAGGGCATATTCTTGAACAGTGAGCAAGGAGGAACCTAGAGCATTGTAATTAGTCAGATTACAACATTTGAAGAAAGCAATAAAAGACCAAGTCCTGTAGGAAAACAGAATCATGAATTACTCTGTTATGAAACCAATCGATATCGCCCTATACCATCCATGAGAGCCAAGGTATTGAAAAATTAAGGCTCTGGAATTATCATCTAATGCTGCAATATAGAGGTCCCATTTTTTGTGAAAGGAGCGCACGTTGTATCCGTCATTTAGCAGTAGGGATCGTACATCAAAATAGAGATTTATTATTATTATTATTATTATTAGCAGTTTCTTATATAGCGCAGCATATTCCGTTGCGCTTTACAATTAGAATTTTGCAGCAGTTTATGTTGGAGCTCATGGATGGAGGGAGCGGATTTTTTAGTCCAGTGTATAAGGATCAGCTTTTTCGCAAGAGTTAGAGCGGTCACAAGGAAGGGGACGGTACAATGTGTGTAACTTTGTAAAGGCCAACTATCAAAATTAAAGAGTAGACACACCAGGGGGTCTAGCGATAGCTTGAAACCAATGACAGATTGTATATACAGTAATATTTTATTCCAGAATCTACGTATCTTAGAACATTCCCAGACATAGTGAAAAAATTTGGCATTGGACTTTCCACATTTGACACAGCATCCAGATTGACCAGCCGCCATATATTTCCTTTGTGCTGGTGCAATATAAGACCGGTATAAAAATCTAAAATGGACCTCCTGTAGATATGCAGATTTTAAATAAACAAGGGAAGCAGTGTAACCCAGCAGTAACCTCTCCAAGTCTTCCGGCAAAAAGGGGATGTCCTTTTTCCATGCGGAGAATATGCAGGTAACATGGGAGGTCAGTCTTATTCTGTATCTATCAGTAACATATAAATATGTTTAACTTTGTATGGCCTAGAAACATTGGCCTGAAGGGTAGTGAGTATTCGGTTAGGGTGTGTGTGTGTGTGTGTGGGAGCCAATCGGAAGGGATTGAATGTAATGCCTAAACTGGAGGTAAAAATAAAAATGACTATTCGGTAGAGAGTAAGTTTGTTGGAGAGCCTGAAAAGTCGGGAAGAGGCCACCCGGATCAAAGACCTTGTGCACAAGAAGCAATCCTTTCTCTTTCCAGAGTTGGTAACAAGGATTATATAGGGAAGGGGAGAAACCAGGGTTTCCCCAAATTGTGAGATAAGGAGAGTACCGGAAATCTTTTTTAAATTTTTTGTGGAGACTAATCCAGCAAAAGTATGTATCACGAAACAGAGGGTTGGAGAGCACAGCCCGGGGTACGTCAGGTGATTTCAGATGTAGTAAGGCTGCCGGGGAAAAGGGATGAAGAACCGCCAAGTCTAGGGAGTTATCTATACGTGGACATGGACAGTAACCAATCACTAGCATACCTGAAGAACACCGCAAGGGTGTATGCCTTAAAGTCGGGGATGCCGAGCCCACCCTGGGACTTGGGCAAGACCAGTTTGGTATAGGCAATCCTAGGGCATCTCCCCTTCCAAAGGAAGTGGGAGATGATGGATTTTATGGATAAAATGTCTCTGTTGGTCAAAGCAATAGGCAACATCTGTATGAGATAAAACAGTTTGGGGAAAATGATGGATTTGACTGCAGCGGTTCTACCTAACAGTGAGAGGGGCAAGGGGTTCCAGGAGGTGAGAAGCGCTTCAATTTTGCGGATTAGGGGTGAAAAGTTAAGTGAATATAATGTGTCCGACCTGCTGGGGACTAGTAAGCCTAAATATTTAATATGAGTAGAGGAGATTTTAAATTTCAAAAAGACAGAAGAGGAAGAGAGATCCAAAGAAAAGGTGCCAAGTGGAAGAATCTCAGACTTGTCTACATTAATTTTATATCCGGAGGTCCTCCCAAAGGCCGTTACCAGTTCCATAATGTTTGGAAGTGAGTGTAATGGGTCAGTTACAAAAAGCAGCATATCGTCTGCGAAAAGAGATAGTTTGACCTCTTGGGAGGAAATCCGGACACCTTTAAAGTCTTGAGAGGAGCGGAGGGCTATTGCTAGGGGTTCAATGGCCATAGCAAATAGAAGGGGAGAAAGGGGGCATCCCTGCCTGGTTCACCTAAAAATATGGAAGGGGTCAGACATTTGCCCATTACAAAGAATTTGGGAGGTAGGGTCGGTGTAGAGAATTTTAATACAGGAGATATAGAAGGGGGGAAGGCCAAAGCGGGACATACAAGCATACCAGGTCGAAGGCCTTCTCCGCATCCAATGAAACTATCACACCTGGGGCGGAAATCCCACAAGAGTTTTGGAGATGATGGACCACCGATAACACTTTGCGTACATTGAGGACCGAGTGTCTGCCTCTAATGAATCCGGTTTGGTCCGGATGAATCATGGTTGGCAAAACGTCCTGTAATCGGTCTGCGAGTATCTTCGCCAGTATCTTATAATCGGAATTGAGGAGGGATATAGGCCTGTAGGAGCCTGGCAGTGTCAGGTCCCTGCCAGGCTTAGGAAGGACTTTAATATACGCTGAATTAAAGTAGAGATGGGCCTTACCTGATTGCAAAATGTGATTAAAGACTGCAATCAGAGTATCCAAGATCTCCAAATGAAGTGTCTTATAGAAACTACCTCCGAACCCATCAGGTCCGGGAGCCTTACTAGGCTTGAGAGAACCTATAACGCGGGATACCTCCCCAGTGTCACTGACCTGGGTTCGGAGTGTTGAGAACTCGGGGGTTCATCCGATGGTCGGGAAGAGGAACCACAGCTGGGCCGGAGCAGGGAGGGCCGGATGTAGGTTTTCTTCATGCAGAACTAGCCGTAGTAACTGGGGTGTAATGCTAGAGAATTGAATGATGATTTGAGAACGTTGGTGAAGCACACAGAAGAATGATGAGCTTGTGAGCGATGCTGAAGAAATGAATGAGGATTTGAGAATGATGGTGAAGCACACAGAAGAATGAAGAACTTGTGGGCGATGCTGAAGAAATGAATGAGGATTTGAGAACGATGGTGAAGCACACAGAAGAATGAAGAACTTGTGGGCGATGCTGAAGAAATTAATGAGGATTTGAGAACGATGGTGAAGCACACAGAAGAATGAAGAACTTGTGGGCGATGCTGAAGAAATGAATGAGGATTTGAGAACGATGGTGAAGCACACAGAATAATGAAGAACTTGTGAGCGATGTTTGAAGAATGAGGAACTTGAGAGCGATGTTGAAGAAATAAATGAGGATTTAAGATTCAGTGTAACTCTGGAAGTATGGGAGGAGTTCCACTTAGCGATAACATGTAATACTGGAAACACAGGAGGTGTCCCTCTAAGAGAAACACTGTAGCTTAGAGAATGTCCCACTGAGTGATACACTGTAACGCTGGAAGCACAGTGAATATCCCACTGAGTGATACACTGTAACGCTGGTAGCACAGTGATTGTTCCACTGAGTGATACTCTGCAAACACTGGAAGCACAGGAAATGTTCCACTGAGTGATCCTCTGCAAACGCTGGTAGCACAGTGTTTGTTCCACTGAGTGATACTCTGCAAACGCTGGTAGCACAGTGTTTGTTCCACTGAGTGATACTCTGCAAATGCTGGTAGCACAGTGTTTGTTCCACTGAGTGATACTCTGCAAACGCTGATAGCACAGGAAATGTTCCACTGAGTGATACTTGGCAAACGCTGATAGCACAAGAAATGTTCCACTGAGTGATACTCTGCAAACGCTGGTAGCACAGGAAATGTTCCACTGAGTGATACTCTGCAAATGCTGGTAGCACAGGAAATGTTCCACTGGGAGATACTCTGCAAACGCTGGAACTCAGGAGACGTTCAGTTAGAGAACTCACTGAACGCTGCTAGCACTGATGATCATAGTAGAGATGATACTCAGGCGCCTGAGCCCTGCACAGCGTCTTCCTTTGAACTTCCTGCTCTCTCCCAATTGGCGGAAGGGGCTGATGACGTCACCCGCCCACCACGCTCCCGTGGACGCCGGGCGCAATGGCGGCGCCCACACCCCGGGAACCCGCCGGAGGCAGCGCCAGCAAGACGCGACAACCCGGAGCCCACCGGGGGCGGCTACCGCCGGGAGACCTAGCGCACCCGGAGCGGTAAGCACGGCAGCCGCAGCGCCGCGAGTGTGACAGTACCCCCTCCTCTAGGAGTGGCCCCTGGACACTTTCCTGGTTTCGTGGGATGCTTAGAATGAAAGATCCGGATTAATCGGGGAGCAGTGACTTCAGACGCTTTGACCCAGCTCCTCTCCTCAGGGCCATAACCTTTCCATTCTACCAGATACTGTAAATTCTTGTGAAGATAACGAGAGTCAAGAATAGCTTTGATTTCAAATCCTGTTCCGGCTTCAGTCTCTACCGAGGTCGGCCTAGGAGGCTCTGAATGGAACCGATTTAAAATGAGGGGACGAAGGAGAGAAACATGGAACGAATTTGGTACCCGAAAGTAGGAAGGCAATCCCAATTTGCAGACAACCGGGTTCAGGACTTGCAAAATGGGGTAAGGACCGATGAACCTCGGAGCAAACTTCATAGCGGGTACTCTTAAACGAAGATTGCCGGTAGAGAGCCATACCCTGTCACCAACTTTGTATTGCGGAGTTGCTCGTCGTTTTCTATCCGCAAAGAATTTGTAGCGGCCAGAGATTTTCTTGAGATTAGCATGAACCCTATTCTAGATTTGACTGAAGTGCTGGAGAGTAGAAGCTGCAGCAGGAACATCCTCCGAAGGAAAGATGGGTAATTCTGGGACTCGTGGACAGAATCCATAATTAATGAAGAATGGGGACTCACCAGTGGAAGAGTTATACAGATGATTATGGGCAAACTCAGCCCAGGGTAACAGTTCCACCCAATCATCCTGCGAAGGAGAAAGATAAACGCGGAGAAAAGTCTCTAAATCTTGATTGATGCGTTCAGTTTGCCCATTGGTTTGTGGGTGGTAAGCAGATGAGAACTTGAGTTTTATTTGTAAAGCTGAACAGAGGGCCCTCCAGAATCTTGCAGTGAACTGTACCCCACGATCAGAGACTATCTCCCGAGGTAATCCGTGCAGGCGGAAGTGTTCTCGAATAAATAGTAAAGCCAACTTGGGAGCCGTTGGTAACCCGGTCAACGGAA
Organism: Pseudophryne corroboree; assembly: GCF_028390025.1. Lineage (NCBI taxonomy): Eukaryota > Metazoa > Chordata > Amphibia > Anura > Myobatrachidae > Pseudophryne > Pseudophryne corroboree. The sequence goes on along the minus strand of NC_086448.1, from coordinate 227,780,501 downwards.
CAAAATGTGCCATTTTAGAAAAGCGGTCAATAATCACCCAGATGGTATTGTAACCCTTGGAGAGGGGTAATTCGGTAACAAAGTCCATAGAAATATGGGTCCAGGGTTTCTTAGGAATGGACAGTGGACAAAGCAACCCCCAGGAGGCAGACGAAGAGATTTGTGCTGAGCACATCGAGGACATGAATTGACATAATCTTGTATATCCTTCTTCATGGTGTCCCATCAATATGACCTTCGTAAAAATTCACACATTTTCTGAACACCAGGATGACCGGAAAACTTGGAGATATGAGCCCACTGCAGCAACTTTGGTCGAAATTCAACTGGTACAGACATTCTCCCAGGAGGAAGACCCAGAGCGGTGGGAGCTGCTGAAATAGAGACTGGACTGAGAATCAAACTCTTTTCAAAGGAATTCTCCTCATCCGAGGCCATTAAAGAACGAGACAGAGCATCAGCCTTAGCGTTAAGAGTCCCGGCCCGGTACTTAATAACGAACGAGAATCAAGTGAAAAAGAGCGCCCATCTAGCTTGACGGGGATTCAAGCACTGGGCCGTCTTGATATACAACAGGTTCTTGTGATCGGTGTAAATCGTAATTAGGTGTTTAGCACCTTCCAATAAGTACCTCCATTCTTCTAGGGCAGATTTTATTGCTAAAAGCTCCAGATCTCCAATGGTGCAGTTTCGTTCAGCAGGAGAGAACTTACGAGAATGGAAACCACATGGATGTAACTTCCCATCAGAGGAGTACTGTGAAAGAACAGCACCGATGCCTACTGAAGAAGCATTGACTTCCAAGAAGAATGGTTTTGGAAAATTTGGTTGTTGGAGTACCGGAGCAGACATGAAGGCTGATTTCAACCGGGCAAACGCTACTACAGCTTCTGAAGACCAGTGACTTGGGTCAGACCCCTTTTTGGTTAGGGCTGTAATAGGTACAACAATGGTAGAAAATCCCTTTATAAATTTCCGGTAGTAATTTGCAAAGCCCAGAAATCTTTGTACCGCTTTCAAGGAGAGAGGCTGAGTCCTGTCCCGAATGGCAGTGAGTTTCTCCGGATCCATGCGAAGCTCCGTACCTGAAATGACATAACCAAGGAATGGAATTGAAGGGACCTCAAAGACACATTTGGAAATCTTGCCGTAGAGACGATTCTTTCGTAGGGGAAGAAGTACCTCTTTGACCTGTACTCTGTGCTCTGCAAGATTCTTAGAAAATATCAGAACGTCATCCAAGTACACTACTACGCTTTGGTATAGCATATCTCGGAAGATTTCATTGACAAATCCCTGAAAAACGTCAGGGGCATTGCTGAGGCCAAACGGCATTACCAGATACTCATAATGTCCGTCCCTGGTATTGAAGGCCGTCTTCCATTCGTCCCCCTGTCGGATACGTATCAAATTATATGCTCCTCTTAAGTCGAGCTTAGTGAAAACGTGGGCTCCCCGAACCCTATCAAATAGCTCCGTGATTAGCGGTAAAGGGTATTTATTCTTAACAGTGATATCGTTTAAGCCACGATAATCAATACATGGTCTTAACCCTCTGTCCTTCTTCACGAAAAAGAAACCTACCCCAGTAGGGGAGGTAGAGGGGCGAATGAATCCTTTCAGCAGATTAGACTTGATATTGTCCGACATAGCTTGGGTCTCGGGTAATGACAAGGGATATGTGCGTCCCCGGGGTGGTATTTTCCCTGGGATGAGCTCAATGGGACAGTCCCAGGACCTATGGGGTGGTAACTGATCGGCCGCCTGTTCTGAAAATACGTCTGTGAACTCCCGATAGGCCTCCGGAATGAGCTCCTCATCCGACTTGGAAGAAGCACAGAGCGGGTAAACAGGAGTGAGACAATTAGAGTGACAAAACGAACTCCAGGACATTATTTGTGACGACTTCCAGTCGACGTGAGGATTGTGAATTCTAAGCCAAGGTAGACCAAGAACAAGATCATGAGGCATCTCCGGAATTACCAGGAACTCCAGATGTTCTTGATGCAGAGCTCCGACCTGCAGCTTGATTGGCTCTGTGCGACTTGTAATAAGACTATTAGATATTTTGGTTCCATTGATGGCGGTCAATGTAATAGGTCGTTTGACAGACTGTAACGGTAAACCCAGACTCTGAACACAAGAAAGAGAAACAAAGTTCCCTGCAGCCCCGGAGTCCAGCAGGGCCTTAACAGGTTTGGCTATAGACTCAGAAAACAAAGACACGGAAAGTAAAGAATCCACTGTCGGAGAAGATTCAGAAGTAATCCCTAACTCGACTCCTCCGGAACAAGCTAGGACTGCCCGTTTCCCGGACGGGACTTGCAGAATTTGATAAAGTGATCCGCGGCTCCACAGTTGAGGCAGAGTTTACCCTCACGACGGCGCTGTCGTTCTTCCGGGGACAGCCGGGATCGATTGATTTGCATGGGCTCATCCGAACTTGAGGTAACTGTTTGCTTTGACGGGAGAGACCGGAATCTGGGTCGATCCGACCGACTACGTTCGCCACCTCGTTCCTGCATACGAAGATCCACCTTGACACAGAGTGAGATCAACTGTTCTAAGGAATCTGGTAGATCTCTAGTGACCAGCTCGTCCTTTAGACGGTCGGAGAGCCCCTTCCAGAAAGCGGCCCAGAGAGCATCATTATTCCAGCATAGTTCTAAGGCTATGGTCTGGAAGTGAATCACATATTGTCCCACTGAACGGGAGCCTTGACGGACTCGGAGCAGGTCCCAGGAAGCAGCGGTCATTCTGCCGGGCTCATCAAAAATCCTTCGGAATGACGCGATGAAATTGGTGTAACTGGAAACCAAAGGGTCAAATCGCTCCCACAACGGAGACACCCAATCCAACGCTGAACCTTCAAGTAAGGAAATAATGTATGCCACTTTGGCATAATCCGTGGGAAAGTTGTGTGAGAGAAGTTCAAAATGCACCTCGCATTGGTTGAGAAAACCACGGCAATTCTTTGGATTCCCATTATAGCGAGAGGGAGTGGGAAGCTGAAGGCGTGACCTGGTCCCAGACAGGGATTGAACATTACTGGTGACAACCACTGGAGCGGGTACTGGAACTGGAGCCGGAACTACAGAAGCCAGAGAAGCCTGAATTTGATCCAGCCGGCCTGACAATTCCTGGAGGTACTGCATCACCTGGCCCTGTGCCGCCTCCGGACTCTGAACTCGGGAAACCAAGTTTTGGATGGCACTTGACTCTGGGTTCCGATCCCCTGGGTCCATGTGGCCTGAGTATACTGTCACTGACCTGGGTTCGGAGTGTTGAGAACTCGGGGGTTCTTCCGATGGTCGGGAAGAGGAACCACAGCTGGGCCGGAGCAGGGAGGGCCGGATGTAGGTTTTCCTCATGCAGAACTAGCCGTAGTAACTGGCGTGTAATGCTAGAGAATTGAATGATGATTTGAGAACGGTGGTGAAGCACACAGAAGAATGAAGAGCTTGTGAGTGATGCTGAAGAAATGAGGATTTGAGAACGATGGTGAAGCACACAGAAGAATGAAGAACTTGTGGGCAATGCTGAAGAAATGAATGAGGATTTGAGAACGATGGTGAAGCACACAGAAGAATGAAGAACTTGTGGGCAATGCTGAAGAAATAAATGAGGATTTGAGAACGATGGTGAAGCACACAGAAGAATGAAGAACTTGTGGGCGATGCTGAAGAAATGAATGAGGATTTGAGAACGATGGTGAAGCACACAGAAGAATGAAGAACTTGTGAGCGATGTTTGAAGAATGAGGAACTTGAGAGCGATGTTGAAGAAATAAATGAGGATTTAAGATTCAGTGTAACTCTGGAAGTATGGGAGGAGTTCCACTTAGAGATAACATGTAATACTGGAAACACAGGAGGTGTCCCTCTAAGAGAAACACTGTAGCTTAGAGAATGTACCACTGAGTGATACACTGTAACGCTGGGAGCACAGTGAATATTCCACTGAGTGATACACTGTAACGCTGGTAGCACAGTGATTGTTCCACTGAGTGATACTCTGCAAACACTGGAAGCACAGGAAATGTTCCACTGAGTGATCCTCTGCAAATGCTGGTAGCACAGTGTTTGTTCCACTGAGTGATACTCTGCAAACGCTGGTAGCACAGTGGCCCTCATTCCGAGTTGTTCGCTCGCAAGCTGCTTTTAGCAGCATTGCACACGCTAAGCCGCTGCCTACTTACTGGGAGTGAATCTTAGCTTATCAAAATTGCGAACCAAAGATTAGCAGAATTGCGAATAGACACTTCTTAGCAGTTTCTGAGTAGCTCCACACTTACTCGGCAACTGTGATCAGTTCAGTCAGTTTCGTTCCTGGTTTGACGTCACAAACACACCCAGCGTTCGCCCAGACACTCCCCCGTTTCTCCAGCCACTCCCGCGTTTTTCCCAGAAACGGTAGCGTTTTTTCGCACACTCCCATAAAACGGCCAGTTTCCGCCCAGAAACACCCACTTCCTGTCAATCACATTACGTTCACCAGAACGAAGAAAAAACCTTGTAATGCCGTGAGTAAAAAACCTAACTGCATAGCAAATTTACTTGGCGCAGTCGCACTGCGGACATTGCGCATGCGCATTAGCGACTAATCGCTCTGTTGCGAAAAAAAATAACGAGCGAACAACTCGGAATGACCCCCAGTGTTTGTTCCACTGAGTGATACTCTGCAAATGCTGGTAGCACAGTGTTTGTTCCACTGAGTGATACTCTGCAAACGCTGATAGCACAGGAAATGTTCCACTGAGTGATACTCGGCAAACGCTGATAGCACAAGAAATGTTCCACTGAGTGATACTCTGCAAACGCTGGTAGCACAGGAAATGTTCCACTGAGTGATACTCTGCAAACTCTGGAACTCAGGAGACGTTCAGTTAGAGAACTCACTGAACGCTGCTAGCACTGATGATCATAGTAGAGACGATACTCAGGCGCCGGAGCCCTGCACGGCGTCTTCCTTTGAACTTCCCGCTCTCTCCCAATTGGCGGAAGGGGCTGATGATGTCACCCGCCCACCACGCTTCCGTGGACGCCTGGCGCAATGGCGGCGCCCACAGCCCGGGAACCCGCCGGAGGCAGCGCCAGCAAGACACGACAACCCGGAGCCCACCGGGGGCGGCGACCGCCGGGAGACCCAGCGCACCCGGAGCGGTAAGCGCAGCAGCCGCAGCACCGCGAGTGTGACACCCAAGTGTGATGGGAGCGGACAAGACCTCCCCCTGCCCAGGATGAATAGAAGGGAGAGGCAGGGATGACCAAATTGTGTCCTGATCTGTAGAAGAAGGAGAACAGGAAGTAGGAGGGGCGTCAGGGGGGGAGTATAAAGCAGTGTAGAATTCCTTCATAATGTCAGCTCTCTGTTTGTTGGTGGACATTAGTGAGCCATCTGAAGTACGTAAAGGATGAACCACAGCCGCAGGGCTGGATCCTTTAAGGATATTCGTGAGGAGTTTACCTGTTTTGTTTCCGAAGCGATGGTAGCGGTAATTCATACGGTATAAGTACTTGTTACCTCTCTTATTGAGAAACTCAGTGTAATGAGTATTGGCTGTAAGATAGGCTGATTTGGTTAATGGGGTTGGGTTACTTTGGTAGGAGGAAAAAGTTGAGGTAAGGGCATTCTGCAAGGAGAGATAGGTTGTTGCGTATTCCTTGTTCAAACGAGATATATAGGAGATGATAGAGCCCCGAAGGACCGACTTGGCGGTTTGCCAAAACAAAGGAGGGCCATTTACCAAACTGGAAGCATTATCAGTGACAACATTTTTCCAGCTGTCTGAAAGCAATAATTTAAATTCAGGCGAGGTGAGGAGGTGGGAGGGGAAGCGCCAGGAAGCATGGGAAGGCCGTTCATCCGAGACGTCAATCTCGAACCACAGCAGGGCATGGTCGGAAATAGTGATTGGTTCAATTGTTACCGAGGATACTCTTGTGAACAAGGTTGTAGATGTCAGGAGATAGTCTATCCTAGAGAACATTCCATAGGCAGCAGAGAGACAAGTATATTCCCGTGCGGTGGGATTAGAAGACCTCCAAATATCCACTAAGGCTAGCTGGGAAGTTAAATAAGGGATACCAATTTTAGGCAACGTTTGAGGGGGCCTGCGTAATGTATGGGCGTTGGACTTATCCAGGGAGGCATCAGAAATAAGGGGCTCATCTATATAGGGGATTAGTTTAGCTATAAGGGTGAGAAAGAAGCTTTTACAATAAATAGTGGGGGGCGTAGACATTACAGAGAGTGTATATCTGAGAGTGAAGCGTTAGTTTAGTGATAGTAAATTTACCCTCAGGATCTGTAATTGAGTGAAGTATAGTATAGGGAATATTGCATCTAATAAGTATCGCCACCAACGGGCCTTGGAGATAAATGAGGCAGAGGAGAGGAGTTTCCAACCCAGCATCTGGAGTTTGACCATTTCTGTAGGGACTAAATGCGCTTCTTGTATAAACACCATATCTAGTTTCATTGCATTAAAGTAAACCAGGATTTTCCTCCTTTTTGCAGGGGAGTTAAAACCCCCTACATTACATGATCCTATTTTCAGACTAGACATGTAAAATCTGACATGGGAATTAGACCATCCATACACAGGCTAGCAGATAAAGGAAACGTCATACCTATACATTTGAAATATTATCAGAGGTAAAAGGGGGGGGGAGGGAAAAACGGGGAGGGGGAGACACACAGACAAATAGTCAAAGATAAAGAAGAAATAGGCTGTGAATAGGGGTTCACGCGCAGCGTGATAGTCTGAGAGCGAAAACAGACACTAGACTTTCGGAAAAAAACAATAAAACAACAATAGTGCAGGCACCAAAGTGCTACCAACATAATACCCGGAGCATGAGCACCGACCGTGCCCGGTAAGGTGTATTAAAGTGAGCTAGATGAGAGTCACGTAGTAGTAGACTTGTAATGTCGCCAACATCATAGAGAAGCAGCATGAGGGGGAGGATCCGAGATGTCACCCGACACACCATAATTATCATCACGTAGAAAGTCATCAGCATCAGAAGGAGAGAGAAAGTCGTAATGTCTATCTTTGTAGAATATGCGTAGCTTTGCAGGGTATATTAGGGCGAACTTCTGTTTGTTGCGCACAAGCCTGGTACATATGGGTGAGAAAGCTTTTCTCGCTTTCGTCAGCTCAGCTGAGAAGTCTTGGAATATCCACAGTCTGGCTCCTTCCCAGTTTATAACAGGAATTTTCCGAGACGCTCTCCATATTTCAAGTTTATGCGTGTAGCTGAGGCATTTAAAAAGTGTGACTCGCGGCCGGGGGTCATTCTGGCGTGGTGGTGAACACGCTCAATTATCATATCTTTACAAAGTTCCTGAATTCCCAGAAGTTGTGGCAAAGTTAGCTTAACAAATTTTTCCAAGTCGGGGCCCTTAATAGACTCGGGGAGCCCCACCACTCGCATATTATTGCGACGCGAGCGATTTTCGATATCTTCCATACGATTAATAAGAATATAGGCCCTCATTCCGAGTTGTTCGCTCGGTAAAAATCTTCGCATCGCAGCGATTTTCCGCTTAGTGCGCATGCGCAATGTCCGCACTGCGACTGCGCCAAGTAAATTTGCTATGAAGTTAGGATTTTTACTCACGGCTTTTTCTTCGCTCAGGCGATCGTAGTGTGATTGACAGGAAATGGGTGTTTCTGGGCGGAAACAGGCCGTTTTATGGGCGTGTTGGAAAAAACGCTACCGTTTCCGGAAAAAATGCAGGAGTGGCCGGAGAAACAAAGGAGTGTCTGGGCGAACGCTGGGTGTGTTTGTGACGTCAAACCAGGAACGACAAGCACTGAACTGATCGCAGATGCCGAGTAAGTCTGGAGCTACTCAGAAACTGCTACGAGGTGTGTAATCGCAATATTGCGAATACATCGTTCGCAATTTTAAGATGCTAAGATTCACTCCCAGTAGGCGGCGGCTTAGCGTGAGCAACTCTGCTAAAATCGCCTTGCGAGCGAACAACTCGGAATGAGGGCCATAATTCTCTTTCTCTAAGCATTTTAACTCGGTTTGTACATCGGCCATATCATGGGCTAAGGAGCCTATTCTGTTTTCAGACACTCAGACTTAGAGCTGCTGTACTTGTGCTGAAATGTCACTCACCGCCTGGGAGAGAAGCGGCCCCACCGCGGAGGTAACTGCGTCCACCAGATCTGTGTAGGTAAGGGAAGCGTCGGGTGACCGGAGGTAGTAAGGGGTAGCATCAGGTCCCCCCTCTGCAGCCGGTTTCTTGTTGGCCAGGGACGCCGTCTGCGCGTCTGTGTCCAGCGCCATATTGGGATCCACAGCGCGCTTCACCTGGCGCAGCGTCTGTTGGAGTGAGCGCTGCGGCTGCGAGGAGGTCACAAATTTGTCCATGAGGGACATTCACTGAGGGTCGGAGAGCAATGTGGGAGCTCTGGGAGGCTTTTCAGCCGTGTAAAAGGTCATAGACGGGCACGGAGCTGAGCTGTGAGAGGGAGCTTCTCACTCCATGCACCCAGAACCGGAAGTGATCCAGGGAGTTTCTTACAAGACCGTCTGAAATCCTATGGAACTCTGCTCACAATTCTACCTATAGGCATACAACATGCCCTCAGAATACTTATTCTACATGTGAACACTCACTTGATGCCCAATTACACTAACGCTGGGTACAAACTGAAGCATCAGGGATTTGTTCCGAAAATCGGGACACATCCCCGTCAGCTTGGATTACCCGTACACACTGCAAAATCTTTAATGAAGGGCAGAATGATCATGTTCTGTCCTTCATTAACATACTACAAGATGCAAGCGATATCGTCAGATCTGATGTGCAGCACATTAAACCTAATGATGTCGTAGCGGCTGCAGTCACTCGCATATCGGACCTACACACTGCCCGATATGAGCCAAATAGAGCAATATGTCATCTGATTGGTGGATCAGACTAACATATCGCTCAGTGTGTAGTCAGCTTAACTCAGCTGTAAGTGGAGCTGTGGCTGAGATGTGCACGCCTTTGAATCCTCCTAGTTGCCGTATCTGTCCGCAACATGGACTTGCATGCAACTCTGTGTATTAGTAAAGGGCATTCTGACAAACTCTCCATGTTATTTACAAACATCAATGGATGTCTCAATGCTGTTTGTCAACTCTAATGACCAAATTATAATGGAAGAGTTTCAGGGCTTTTAATTAGAGATGAGCGGGTTCGGTTTCTTTGAATCCGAACCCGCACGAACTTCACTTTTTTTTTCACGGGTCCGAGCGACTCGGATCTTCCCGCCTTGCTCGGTTAACCCGAGCGCGCCCGAACGTCATCATGACGCTGTCGGATTCTCGCGAGACTCGGATTCTATATAAGGAGCCGCGCGTCGCCGCCATTTTCACACGTGCATTGAGATTGATAGGGAGAGGACGTGGCTGGCGTCCTCTCCATTTAGATTAGATTTAGAAGAGAGAGAGAGAGAGAGATTGCTGTGATACTGTAGATTAGAAGAGAGTGCAGACAGAGTTTAGTGACTGACGACCACAGTGACCAGTGACCACCAGAGACAGTGCAGTTGTTTGTTTTATTTAATATATCCGTTCTCTGCCTGAAAAAAACGATACACAGTCACACAGTGACTCAGTCTGTGTGCACTGCTCAGCCCAGTGTGCTGCACATCAATGTATTGTATATAAAGCTTATAATTGTGGGGGAGACTGGGGAGCACTGCAGGTTGTTATAGCAGGAGCCAGGAGTACATGATAAATAATATTATATTAAAATTAAACAGTGCACACTTTTGCTGCAGGAGTGCCACTGCCAGTGTGACTAGTGGTGACCAGTGCCTGACCACCAGTATATTAGTAGTATTGTATACTATCTCTTTATCAACCAGTCTATATTAGCAGCAGACACAGTACAGTGCGGTAGTTCACGGCTGTGGCTACCTCTGTGTCGGCACTCGGCAGGCAGTCCGTCCATCCATAATTGTATTATAATATATACCACCTAACCGTGGTTTTTTTTTCATTCTTTATACCGTCGTCATACTAGTTGTTACGAGTATACTACTATCTCTTTATCAACCAGTGTACAGTGCGGTAGTTCACGGCTGTGGCTACCTCTGTGTCGGCACTCGGCAGGCAGTCCGTCCAACCATAATTGTATTATATACCACCTAACCGTGGTTTTTTTTTCATTCTTTATACCGTCGTCATACTAGTTGTTACGAGTATACTACTATCTCTTTATCAACCAGTGTACAGTGCGGTAGTTCACGGCTGTGGCTACCTCTGTGTCGGCACTCGGCAGGCAGTCCGTCCATCCATAATTGTATTATAATATATACCACCTAACCGTGGTTTTTTTTTCATTCTTTATACCGTCGTCATACTAGTTGTTACGAGTATACTACTATCTCTTTATCAACCAGTGTACAGTGCGGTAGTTCACGGCTGTGGCTACCTCTGTGTCGGCACTCGGCAGGCAGTCCGTCCAACCATAATTGTATTATAATATATACCACCTAACCGTGGTTTTTTTTTCATTCTTTATACCGTCGTCATACTAGTTGTTACGAGTATACTACTATCTCTTTATCAACCAGTGTACAGTGCGGTAGTTCACGGCTGTGGCTACCTCTGTGTCGGCACTCGGCAGGCAGTCCGTCCAACCATAATTGTATTATATACCACCTAACCGTGGTTTTTTTTTCATTCTTTATACCGTCGTCATACTAGTTGTTACGAGTATACTACTATCTCTTTATCAACCAGTGTACAGTGCGGTAGTTCACGGCTGTGGCTACCTCTGTGTCGGCACTCGGCAGGCAGTCCGTCCAACCATAATTGTATTATAATATATACCACCTAACCGTGGTTTTTTTTTTCATTCTTTATACCGTCGTCATACTAGTTGTTACGAGTATACTACTATCTCTTTATCAACCAGTGTACAGTGCGGTAGTTCACGGCTGTGGCTACCTCTGTGTCGGCACTCGGCAGGCAGTCCGTCCATCCATAATTGTATTATAATATATACCACCTAACCGTGGTTTTTTTTTCATTCTTTATACCGTCGTCATACTAGTTGTTACGAGTATACTACTATCTCTTTATCAACCAGTGTACAGTGCGGTAGTTCACGGCTGTGGCTACCTCTGTGTCGGCACTCGGCAGGCAGTCCGTCCAACCATAATTGTATTATAATATATACCACCTAACCGTGGTTTTTTTTTCATTCTTTATACCGTCGTCATACTAGTTGTTACGAGTATACTACTATCTCTTTATCAACCAGTGTACAGTGCGGTAGTTCACGGCTGTGGCTACCTCTGTGTCGGCACTCGGCAGGCAGTCCGTCCATCCATAATTGTATTATATACCACCTAACCGTGGTTTTTTTATACCACCTAACCGTGGCAGTCCGTCCATAATTGTATACTAGTATCCAATCCATCCATCTCCATTGTTTACCTGAGGTGCCTTTTAGTTCTGCCTATAAAATATGGAGAACAAAAAAGTTGAGGTTCCAAAATTAGGGAAAGATCAAGATCCACTTCCACCTCGTGCTGAAGCTGCTGCCACTAGTCATGGCCGAGACGATGAAATGCCAGCAACGTCGTCTGCCAAGGCCGATGCCCAATGTCATAGTACAGAGCATGTCAAATCCAAAACACCAAATATCAGAAAAAAAAGGACTCCAAAACCTAAAATAAAATTGTCGGAGGAGAAGCGTAAACTTGCCAATATGCCATTTACCACACGGAGTGGCAAGGAACGGCTGAGGCCCTGGCCTATGTTCATGGCTAGTGGTTCAGCTTCACATGAGGATGGAAGCACTCAGCCTCTCGCTAGAAAACTGAAAAGACTCAAGCTGGCAAAAGCACCGCAAAGAACTGTGCGTTCTTTGAAATCCCAAATCCACAAGGAGAGTCCAATTGTGTCGGTTGCGATGCCTGACCTTCCCAACACTGGACGTGAAGAGCATGCGCCTTCCACCATTTGCACGCCCCCTGCAAGTGCTGGAAGGAGCACCCGCAGTCCAGTTCCTGATAGTCAGATTGAAGATGTCAGTGTTGAAGTACACCAGGATGAGGAGGATATGGGTGTTGCTGGCGCTGGGGAGGAAATTGACCAGGAGGATTCTGATGGTGAGGTGGTTTGTTTAAGTCAGGCACCCGGGGAGACACCTGTTGTCCGTGGGAGGAATATGGCCGTTGACATGCCAGGTGAAAATACCAAAAAAATCAGCTCTTCGGTGTGGAGGTATTTCACCAGAAATGCGGACAACAGGTGTCAAGCCGTGTGTTCCCTTTGTCAAGCTGTAATAAGTAGGGGTAAGGACGTTAACCACCTCGGAACATCCTCCCTTATACGTCACCTGCAGCGCATTCATAATAAGTCAGTGACAAGTTCAAAAACTTTGGGTGACAGCGGAAGCAGTCCACTGACCAGTAAATCCCTTCCTCTTGTAACCAAGCTCACGCAAACCACCCCACCAACTCCCTCAGTGTCAATTTCCTCCTTCCCCAGGAATGCCAATAGTCCTGCAGGCCATGTCACTGGCAAGTCTGACGAGTCCTCTCCTGCCTGGGATTCCTCCGATGCCTACTGCTGCTGGCGCTGCTGTTGTTGCCGCTGGGAGTCGATGGTCATCCCAGAGGGGAAGTCGTAAGCCCACTTGTACTACTTCCAGTAAGCAATTGACTGTTCAACAGTCCTTTGCGAGGAAGATGAAATATCACAGCAGTCGTCCTACTGCAAAGCGGATAACTGAGTCCTTGACAACTATGTTGGTGTTAGACGTGCGTCCGGTATCCGCCGTTAGTTCACAGGGAACTAGACAATTTATTGAGGCAGTGTGCCCCCGTTACCAAATACCATCTAGGTTCCACTTCTCTAGGCAGGCGATACCGAGAATGTACACGGACGTCAGAAAAAGACTCACCAGTGTCCTAAAAAATGCAGTTGTACCCAATGTCCACTTAACCACGGACATGTGGACAAGTGGAGCAGGGCAGGGTCAGGACTATATGACTGTGACAGCCCACTGGGTAGATGTATGGACTCCCGCCGCAAGAACAGCAGCGGCGGCACCAGTAGCAGCATCTCGCAAACGCCAACTCTTTCCTAGGCAGGCTACGCTTTGTATCACCGCTTTCCAGAATACGCACACAGCTGAAAACCTCTTACGGCAACTGAGGAAGATCATCGCGGAATGGCTTACCCCAATTGGACTCTCCTGTGGATTTGTGGCATCGGACAACGCCAGCAATATTGTGTGTGCATTAAATATGGGCAAATTCCAGCACGTCCCATGTTTTGCACATACCTTGAATTTGGTGGTGCAGAATTTTTTAAAAAACGACAGGGGCGTGCAAGAGATGCTGTCGGTGGCCAGAAAAATTGCGGGACACTTTCGGCATACAGGCACCACGTACAGAAGACTGGAGCACCACCAAAAACTACTGAACCTGCCCTGCCATCATCTGAAGCAAGAAGTGGTAACGAGGTGGAATTCAACCCTCTATATGCTTCAGAGGTTGGAGGAGCAGCAAAAGGCCATTCAAGCCTATACAATTGAGCACGATATAGGAGATGGAATGCACCTGTCTCAAGTGCAGTGGAGAATGATTTCAACGTTGTGCAAGGTTCTGATGCCCTTTGAACTTGCCACACGTGAAGTCAGTTCAGACACTGCCAGCCTGAGTCAGGTCATTCCCCTCATCAGGCTTTTGCAGAAGAAGCTGGAGGCATTGAAGAAGGAGCTAACACGGAGCGATTCCGCTAGGCATGTGGGACTTGTGGATGCAGCCCTTAATTCGCTTAACAAGGATTCACGGGTGGTCAATCTGTTGAAATCAGAGCACTACATTTTGGCCACCGTGCTCGATCCTAGATTTAAAGCCTACCTTGGATCTCTCTTTCCGGCAGACACAGGTCTGCTGGGGTTGAAAGACCTGCTGGTGACAAAATTGTCAAGTCAAGCGGAACGCGACCTGTCAACATCTCCTCCTTCACATTCTCCCGCAACTGGGGGTGCGAGGAAAAGGCTCAGAATTCCGAGCCCACCCGCTGGCGGTGATGCAGGGCAGTCTGGAGCGACTGCTGATGCTGACATCTGGTCCGGACTGAAGGACCTGACAACGATTACGGACATGTCGTCTACTGTCACTGCATATGATTCTCTCAACATTGATAGAATGGTGGAGGATTATATGAGTGACCGCATCCAAGTAGGCACGTCACACAGTCCGTACTTATACTGGCAGGAAAAAGAGGCAATTTGGAGGCCCTTGCACAAACTGGCTTTATTCTACCTAAGTTGCCCTCCCACAAGTGTGTACTCCGAAAGAGTGTTTAGTGCCGCCGCTCACCTTGTCAGCAATCGGCGTACGAGGTTACATCCAGAAAATGTGGAGAAGATGATGTTCATTAAAATGAATTATAATCAATTCCTCCGCGGAGACATTGACCAGCAGCAATTGCCTCCACAAAGTACACAGGGAGCTGAGATGGTGGATTCCAGTGGGGACGAATTGATAATCTGTGAGGAGGGGGATGTACACGGTGATATATCGGAGGGTGAAGATGAGGTGGACATCTTGCCTCTGTAGAGCCAGTTTGTGCAAGGAGAGATTAATTGCTTCTTTTTTGGGGGGGGTCCAAACCAACCCGTCATATCAGTCACAGTCGTGTGGCAGACCCTGTCACTGAAATGATGGGTTGGTTAAAGTGTGCATGTCCTGTTTTGTTTATACAACATAAGGGTGGGTGGGAGGGCCCAAGGATAATTCCATCTTGCACCTCTTTTTTCTTTTCTTTTTCTTTGCATCATGTGCTGATTGGGGAGGGTTTTTTGGAAGGGACATCCTGCGTGACACTGCAGTGCCACTCCTAGATGGGCCCGGTGTTTGTGTCGGCCACTAGGGTCGCTAATCTTACTCACACAGCTACCTCATTGCGCCTCTTTTTTTCTTTGCGTCATGTGCTGTTTGGGGAGGGTTTTTTGGAAGGGACATCCTGCGTGACACTGCAGTGCCACTCCTAGATGTGCCCGGTGTTTGTGTCGGCCACTAGGGTCGCTAATCTTACTCACACAGCTACCTCATTGCGCCTCTTTTATTCTTTGCGTCATGTGCTGTTTGGGGAGGGTTTTTTGGAAGGGACATCCTGCGTGACACTGCAGTGCCACTCCTAGATGTGCCCGGTGTTTGTGTCGGCCACTAGGGTCGCTAATCTTACTCACACAGTCAGCTACCTCATTGCGCCTCTTTTTTTCTTTGCGTCATGTGCTGTTTGGGGAGGGTTTTTTGGAAGGGCCATCCTGCGTGACACTGCAGTGCCACTCCTAGATGGGCCCGGTGTTTGTGTCGGCCACTAGGGTCGCTAATCTTACTCACACAGCTACCTCATTGCGCCTCTTTTTTTCTTTGCGTCATGTGCTGTTTGGGGAGGGTTTTTTGGAAGGGACATCCTGCGTGACACTGCAGTGCCACTCCTAGATGGGCCCGGTGTTTGTGTCGGCCACTAGGGTCGCTTATCTTACTCACACAGCGACCTCGGTGCAAATTTTAGGACTAAAAATAATATTGTGAGGTGTGAGGTATTCAGAATAGACTGAAAATGAGTGTAAATTATGGTTTTTGAGGTTAATAATACTTTGGGATCAAAATGACCCCCAAATTCTATGATTTAAGCTGTTTTTTAGTGTTTTTGGAAAAAAACACCCGAATCCAAAACACACCCGAATCCGACAAAAATAATTCGGTGAGGTTTTGCCAAAACGCGTTCGAACCCAAAACACGGCCGCGGAACCGAACCCAAAACCAAAACACAAAACCCGAAAAATTTCAGGCGCTCATCTCTACTTTTAACCCCTTCAAGACTATAATGATGTGTTTGGACTCTTAATAGTACTCCTGTATATAGATACAGTACTTTCCTGGAAGATGGCTCACCATATGGTAATATAAAAAGGTGAAAATAGAATAAACTATATGTAGAAAATAGGAAATGTATCATATTGTATGTTTATTTATAGTCTGTTTGTATGTCAATCTGTTTATTCTGTATATTACAATTGTTAGACAAGGAACAACTGCCACCTCAGCTAGCAGAAGGGGGTGAAATGTCCCTGGTGACAGGTGAACTCTAATTAGCTTTAGATATTCACTTTTCTGAACACAAATTGAGTCAAATGCTATTCCGTTTGATATTGATCTCTAACATTAACAATACAAAGCAGTGCACCCCATGTATTGTCATTAGTTTAAACATCTGTTACACTGAATGCTAGGAAAACATCCATTTTTCCAACTGACTCGCAAGAGCTTAGTGTCTCACAGACAGAGATTTAATGAAGGATGGTTCTGTCACTGAGCATTTAAACTCTCATTTCCTGCTGCCTGGGCGTGTCGCCAGTGACTACAAACTGTGATTCTATCCCAGGTATAATATGCATTTATGGATTTATCTCTAGACCCATGAATATTTCAGATCCGTGTGCCAAATATTGATATTGATGCAAAATAACATTTGTTTCTTTTTTAAATGGATTGCTTGTAAAAAATAAATGAAAACTACTTTATTTATTTTTTACATTTGCGTCTATTTTTATTCATTAATCACATATCATGGTAACTATTAGTGAATAATTGAACAATGTATTCACAGGACCTGGTTTCTGAGTAGGCTCTAGCAGAGCCTGCGTTGGCCCCCTTTTGTCATGTCCTCATCCTCCTGCTGTTACCAGCCGATGCAATAATCATTCAAAGTTGCTGTGCAACAACTAGCTACATTGGAAGGGGTCATAAAGATTTGTGACACATTTGGCAGAGGTGGGACAGATAGAGGCTGCATTGAGGGCTACTCGATTATGATCCTCTTTTCAGTTCCCAACACCACAGAAGAAGGATGTCCCAGGACTGGGATTCACAGAATTCAGATAAATAGGTTTAGTTGAAAATTCAGATAAATAGGTTTAGTTGAAGGTGGAATTAGCCCTGCTACAGAGGCTGAGGAGGACCAGGTAGGTCTGTTATATCACCTTGGATTGCTCCATACTGCGCTCAAAGCAGTTATGATCCTGTGGGGGAGATGTCTCAAACCGTGGAGGGAGATAAAGTGGAGAGACATAAAGTACCAACCAATCAGCTTCTAACTGCTATATTACAGGTTGTGTTTGAAAAATGACAGTTAGGAACTGATTGGTTGGTACTTTATCTCTCTCCAAGGTATGACACATATCCCACTATATATTGAGATACTATTTTAACCAATGTGAATGAGTACCAGTATAAACACCTGAGAAAGGGATCTGTATTGTATTGTACCTCTTATATTGCACTACTATTGTTTTAGCTCTGCCAAAGATTGCTAAAATAAAAAACCAGAGTGCTATAAATAAAATAGCTCTTGCTGAAAAATTCCTCACTCCCTTTCTCTTACATTATATTATTCATGTACTATAAAAAAATATATATATAGTAAAAACAGAAAATAAATAAAACATAAAAGAAAAGCTTAGAAGCAGCCCCACTGTTTAAACGGTGAACCAGCTCCTGCCGGCCCTAAACTAAAACTGAGGAGACTGAGCATGGAGGCGGGGTATAGGGGGGGAAGGACCGGAGCATCTTGGGATATCTAAAAGATGAACTATTTGGTGCCTGATCCCATACCACTACCTACACCCATTGTCTCCCCTGTGGACCCTATGGACCTGGAAGAAAGAGAGTTAGCAAAGGAAAGTTTACCATAACTCTCCCTATTTGTTGTATCTCATACCTGTACAATGCTGCAAATTATGTTAGATATGTTGTATAAATAAAACTGAAGGAAAAACAGTTCACTGTAAGAACTTGCAATCACGTTCATGATTAATTTAGTTATTGTACATATTTAGGAAATAACGTTCAAATATCACAATGAATCTTCTGAAAACTAAGATAAAATCTGGACGGAAAAATATCAGCAAAAACAGTTTAACCTTAAAACTGGCTGTATCTTTGCAAAATCACTATGAAAACTAATCCCTGATAAACGGATTGTCCATGTGAACTTTTATCTAAAGTTTATACGTATTGATGTCTAGTCCAAAGCACAATTTTTTTTTTTCATTTCAAATTAATGATTCAGCGGATAGATAATTCCACATTGAACTCCTCTGTTACTTTTTTGTTAATCTATTTATTTTTTAATTTTTTTATTTTTTATTGCACCTTTTACTTGTTGGTTTCCAAGTCACTCTTACCGTGACGTAAACACAGTAAGCTCACAAGCGCAAAGTGAGACACAATTTCCTGCTGGCTTCAGAAGAAAAACATTAATCCACTGGATATTTCCCACAACAATATTATCTCTCCTGCACAGGCTATATTACTTGCATTCAGTTGAAAAGGAATAAAATCCCAAGAAATTTGTTTGAAAAGTATCATGCTGAGAAGTGATAGGTAAACTGTCTGATATTCCAATCAAGACTTGCTTTCAAAACGCTTTTCATCACTGATGCAATAATTTTTACAGCATGAAGTGAGGACACATTTGCAGTGCTCATTTGCCTGCTTGAAGATTGCACACACTGCCGTTTACCAATGCCTTCATTTAAATGAGGACAACCGTCTCTATTCACTGCTGTATGAAAGGGAAAATGCTCACTCAGCCAGGATCACAACTTATCACTTTTAAGACTTAAAGGAGATGCCCACTTATTTCTTTAAGTTAAAGTGCCTGGTCGTTGCTCAAGGAAAAATCTGACTCTTAAAACGGAAAGTTACAAATTATAATGAGTAGCGTCTAATTTTTTATTTATGTCATAATAGTAATTAAACACCTAGTTATGTCAGAGTGGTTGATGTTTGTAGCAAAATGTATGTGTCTATAATGTGTAGTTTCTATAAGAAGATAAATATCTATATTTTATAGAGTGGTCGTATAACTTATGTGGGAGCATGGACTGTGTTGGTCATTAGTGTTGTATAGTTAGTACATTGTATACGAATACTTATTGTGCAGTGTGGCATTGTAGTGTAATTGTCAGTGTTGAATGAGTATATGTATTCTATGTGGATTGGAAGGGTAGTTTAGGTTATAGGACAATGTGGGAGTTAGAACTGTGTGTAATGTAGCATAGAGTGGTCTTTGCACTGTAAGTGGAGGTAGGGTAGTGTACAATGGCAGCTATACAGGGTGAGCAATCACTATAGGCTTTCAAGTGTTGAGCTTGGCAAAGTCCCCCACCGAGGCTACCACTACTGCCCTTCCAAAAGAGCAAAGTGGAGGCCTGCCACTGTGGTTCTGCTCCCTTTAGTGCAGCACAAGAGGCCCAGGAGGCTAGAGTGGCATTACCGAGCCACTACACCTCCTGTAATTCCATTGATGGTGGAGGAACATCGGATCTCCAACATCGGTGGCAAAACCATCAAACATTGGTGGAGAACCATCGATAGTTGCTAGCCATTGATGGCCGATGGCCATTCATAATTTAATGTCACTTATTGAAATCATCACCTTGCTACAGGTCAAGTCCCCTCTATGAAACCTTTATATTGCATTCACTACTATCAATGTTTGAATGAGAAAAGCTGGGATTTCACTTTTCTACTAGTACTTCAATCACCTTGTTATACTTTCCTTCTGCTTTGTCCCTCATAATTCAACATTCTCCTGGCCATTGTATACAGCTTTATTCCTCACAGATGGACAGTGTGACAAAGGAGCAATGTGACACAGTGTAATAAATTGGTAACAGAAAGTGGTGGTGTAATGTATCTGGTATCATAGATGTGTGGCAAGTATCATGGGTGCAGGAATTCTGGTGGGTGGAGATGAGGGTGACAATACTGTGAGTAACCTCCACCTCCAAAGTTCCTGCTTTCCCCTTGAGATCTCTGCTTTATTCTCAAAAGAGCAAAGCGAGGGCCTCTTCTGCACATAGATCGGAGTCCAGAGGTGGGAGTGGTTGTATAGTTGGCAGATAGGTATTGGGTTTCAATGCTGTGCAGTGGCTTCCAACTGTCCCAATATTGGCAAGATAGTCCTAATGTGAGTGTACTCTGGTACACATGTCAATGCATGGATGTTTTGGGGGTAGGCAAGTTGGTGCTCACCTAGCATTTTAGACGTACTAGATACTGTACACCAATAACGTGACTTGGACATTTACACTTTTTGGAGGGGACGTAATACAGTTGCGGCTTTTTCCCTCTTTTAATCATAAGACTTTCTGTTGTACTGGAGAGTGTAGTTTCTGATGGTAGCTAGCTATTGGCTACAGCAGAGGACCAGCGATGGTAACTTCAGCCAGATATTGATAGGGTGATGGAGACGTGTTTTCTGGCTGGATACACAGCATGGCAATTGCATGGCATGCCATTAGAAACATAGAAGTTGACGGCAGGTAAGAACCACTTAGTCCATCTAGTCTGCCCCTTTTTTACCATATTTTACCTCAAACCTTATTTGATCCTTATTTCTTTGTAAGGATATCTTTATGTCTATCCCATGCATGTTTACACATGCATGTTTACATTGATCTACTGTCTTAGCCTCTACCACCTCTGATGGGAGCCTATTCCACTTGTCCACTACCTGTTCTGTTAGATATTTTTTCCTCAAATTTAACCTGAACTTACCACCCTCCAGTTTCAGTGCATGGCCTCGTGTTCTAATACTTACAGTATCTTCTTTCGAAGAATATTTTCCTCTTGGACTTTGTTAAAACCCTTGATATATTTGAAAGTTTCTATCATGACCCCACTTTCCTTTCTTTGCTCCAAACTATACATAGTGAGATTTTTTAGTCTTTCTGGGTACAGTATGTTTTGTGATGTAGCCCATGCACCATTTTAGTTGCCCTTCTTTGTACAGTCCCTAATGTGTTAATATCCTTCTGAAGATATGGCCTCCAGAATTGATCACAGTATTCTAGATGAGTCCGTACCATAATTTGACTGGAAATTATCTCCTGATTGGCTCAAACCAATTTTTGTGAGCATTCACCTTTTACATGTCACAACTAGCAACATAGGGCATGATGCAGAGATGTAGGCTAATGCGTTCACAGCTGCGATTCTGTACACAGCTAATGTGTGAATATACTGTATGCTAATGCTGTAGCCTCCTGGTAATGTGTTCAGACACCAACCGGTGGCTTTGCAGATCCCAGCTACTGTGTACAAATACGCAGCAGTGGTCGAAGATATTTAGATGACCGACTCCCATAGTAACTTTATGGTGACACAAAAAGGCAGCGGGAACTGAGACGCTGGCACCATGTTTTCTGCATGTGGCATTGCAGTTGTAGGCTGAGAGTCACGCCCATCAATAATTACACAGGACACTGTCGCTGACATCCCGGGCATGAGTTTTGGGGTTCAGGGATAGGGCCCCCCGGGGGGGGATGGTTACACATTAGGGGGGCTAGGTACAAGGCACTGGGGGGGTTTAGGGGGGATGCTAGTCACAGCCACCACTCCTGAGGGTTAGTCATAGCCGCCACCCTCCAAGAGTTGAGTTAGAGTAGAGGACAGGGGAGGGTAAAAATACTTATCCTGTCTGCTGTTGAGATCTTCAGTGTTGCTGCTGTTGGTCATGTAGCTGCTGGCATCCCAACGACCAGGATTTCGTATGTATTCCGAAATATGGCTAGAAATACTCTTCTTTGTAGAAGTGCAATACGCAAGTGAGTAAGAGTACAAGCAAAGGAAGGAGACACAGGACCATGCAGATTTGAGTATCTCATGGAATAATGAAATCCAGTAAAATCCATTTTGCTTCAGTACTAAACTGTATACACACCGTATGCTTGATCATCAGTGTTTTTCACCCCATCAAACGCAGTACCCTTTGCCCACATTCTTCAGAAAACAAATTACATATACGTAAAACTATGCTCATAAATAAGAATTTGTGGTGCGGTTCTCCACTTCTGTATTTCATAAGTGAGTCTTTGAAATAGTAATACCTGTATATACCTTCCAATCAACCCTATCAAAATATATTCTGTTTTACAATCACTATAGTGCTTTCTTGAAATTCATTATCATTAACCACTGCTGATTAGCAAATAACAGCGAGAATTAATTACTGTTATTTATGCTGCAATTGTTGAGAGAATTTTCAAACATTAATCCCCTCCAACATTCTATTTTATCTATAATAGACAAATCAATTATTTGTGTTTGAGTATAGCTCCACTTATGAAATAGACCCTGACGATTATAATCTACCTGCTGTTAAATTGAAAACCACTATTGGAAAAGTTATTACATTGTTCAGAGTTGAGACAAATTAACATTCTTTGTGAAGACAGAATATCATATTCCAATCTACCGAAATAATACATCTTCATCAGTGATCCATAACACATCAAAAATACTGACTAGTAATTATGTTACTTTATAATGTGATGCTGTCTTTCTGCTTCACTTAAATATCTAATAACATTTTCAAGCAGATCTTCAACAAAGGAATGCTTTCTACAGGTTTAGAGGTTTTCCCAACTCATCCAAATTTTTAGTAGAGATGTGCACCGGACATTTTTCGGGTTTTGTGTTTTGGTTTTGGATTCGGTTCCGCGGCCGTGTTTTGGATTCGGACGCATTTTGGCAAAACCTCCCTGAAATTTTTTTGTCGGATTCGGGTGTGTTTTGGATTCGGGTGTTTTTTTTTCAAAAAACACTCAAAAACAGCTTAAATAATAGAATTTGGGGGTCATTTTGATCCCATAGTATTATTAACCTCAATAACCATCATTTCCACTCATTTACAGTCTATTCTGAACACCTCACACCTCACAATATTATTTTTAGTCCTAAAATTTGCACCGAGGTCGCTGGATGACTAAGCTAAGCGACCCAAGTGGCCGGCACAAACACCTGGCCCATCTAGGAGTGGCACTGCAGTGTCAGACAGGATGGCACTTAAAAAAATTGGCCCCAAACATCACACGATGCAAAGATATATTAAAGAAAAAAGAGGTGCAAGATGGAATTGTCCTTGGGCCCTCCCACCCACCCTTATGTTGTATAAACAGGACATGCACACTTTAACAAACCCATCATTTCAGTGACAGGGTCTGCCACACGACTGTGGCTGAAATGACTGGTTGGTTTGGGCCCCTACCAAAAAAGAAGCAATCAATCTCTCCTTGCACAAACTGGCTCTACAGAAGCAAGATGTCCACCTCCTCCTCATCGTCCGATTCCTCACCCCTTTCACTATGTACATCCCCCTCCTCACAGATTATTTATTCGTCCCCACTGGAATCCACCATCTCAGGTCCCTGTGTACTTTCTGGAGGCAATTGATGGTGAATGTCTCCACGGAGGAATTGATTATAATTCATTTTGATGAACATCATCTTCTCCACATTTTCTGGAAGTAACCTCGTACGCCGATTA
The DNA here is from genome assembly GCF_028390025.1 of Pseudophryne corroboree. Lineage (NCBI taxonomy): Eukaryota > Metazoa > Chordata > Amphibia > Anura > Myobatrachidae > Pseudophryne > Pseudophryne corroboree. Next base: position 227,757,115 of record NC_086448.1, on the reverse strand, counting down.
CTGACAAGGTGACCGGCTGCACTAAACACTCTTTTGGAGTACACACTTGAGGGGGGCAACCTAGGTAAAATAAAGCCAGTTTGTGCAAGGGCCTCCAAATTGCCTCTTTTTCCTGCCAGTATACGTACGGACTGTCTGACGTGCCTACTTGGATGCGGTCACTCATATAATCCTCCACCATTCTTTCAATGGTGACAGAATCATATGCAGTGACAGTAGACAACATGTCAGTAATCGTTGGCAGGTCCTTCAGTCCGGACCAGATGTCAGCACTCGCTCCAGACTGCCCTGCATCACCGCCAGCGGGTGGGCTCGGAATTTTTAGCCTTTTCCTCGCAGCCCCAGTTGCGGGAGAATGTGAAGGAAGAGCTGTTGACGGGTCACGTTCCGCTTGAGTTGACAAGTGTCTCACCAGCAGGTCTTTGAACATCTGCAGACTTGTGTCTGCCAGAAAGACAGATACAACGTAGGCTTTAAACCTAGGATCGAGCACGGTGGCCAAAATGTAGTGCTCTGATTTCAACAGATTGACCACCCGTGAATCCTGGTTAAGCGAATTGAGGGCTCCATCCACAAGTCCCACATGCCTAGCGGAATTGCTCCGTTTTAGCTCCTCCTTTAATCTCTCCAGCTTCTTCTGCAAAAGCCTGATGAGGGGAATGACCTGACTCAGGCTGGCAGTGTCTGAACTGACTTCACGTGTGGCAAGTTCAAAGGGTTGCAGAACCTTGCACAACGTTGAAATCATTCTCCACTGTGCTTTAGTCTGGTGCGTTCCCCCTCCTTTGCCTATATCATAGGTAGATGTATAGGCTTGAATGGTCTTTTGCTGCTCCTCCATCCTCTGAAGCATATAGAGGGTTGAATTCCACCTCGTTACCACCTCTTGCTTCAGCTGATGGCGGGGCAGGTTCAGGAGTGTTTGCTGGTGCTCCAGTCTTCGGCACGTGGTGGCTGAATGCCGAAAAGTGGCCCGCAATTCTTCGGGCCACCGACAGCATCTCTTGCACGCCCCTGTCGTTTTTAAAAAAATTCTGCACCACCAAATTCAATGTATGTGCAAAACATGGGATGTGCTGGAATTTGCCCACATGTAATGCACGCACAATATTGGTGGCATTGTCCGATGTCACAAATCTTCAGGAGAGTTCAATTGGGGTAAGCCATTCTGCGATGATGTTCCTCAGTTTCCGTAAGAGGTTGTCAGCTGTGTGCCTCTTATGAAAAGCGGTGATACAAAGCGTAGCCTGCCTAGGAACGATTTGGCGTCTGCGAGATGCTGCTACTGGTGCCGCCGCTGCTGTTCTTGCTGCGGGAGGCAATACATCTACCCAGTGGGCTGTCACAGTCATATAGTCCTGAGTCTGCCCTGCTCCACTTGTCCACATGTCCGTGGTTAAGTGGACATTGGGTACAACTGCATTTTTTAGGACACTGGTGACTCTTTTTCTGACGTCTGTGTACATTCTCGGTATCGCCTGCCTAGAGAAATGAAACCTAGATGGTATTTGGTACCGGGGACACAGTACCTCAAACAATTCTCTAATTCCCTGTGAATTAACGGTGGATACCGGACACACGTTTAACACCAACGCAGCTGCCAAGACCTGAGTTATCCGCTTTGCAGCAGGATGACTGCTGTGATATTTCATCTTCCTCGCAAAGGACTGTTGGACTGTCAATTGCTTACTGGAAGTAATACAAGTGGTCTTCCGACTTCCCCTCTGGGATGACGATCGACTCCCAGCAGCTACAACAGCAGCGCCAGCAGCAGTAGGCGCTACACTCAAGGATGCATCGGAGGAATCCCAGGCAGGAGAGGACTCGTCAGACTTGCCAGTGACACGGCCTGCAGGACTATTGGCTTTCCTGGGTAAGGAGGAAATTGACACTGAGGGAGTTGGTGGTGTGGTTTGCAGGAGCTTGATTACAAGAGGAAGGGATTTAGTTGTCAGTGGACTGCTTCTGCTGTCACCCAAAGTTTTTGAACTTGTCAATGACTTCTGATGAATGCGCTCTAGGTGACGTATAAGGGAGGATGTTCCTAGGTGGGTAATGTCCTTACCCCTACTTATTACAGCTTGACAAAGGCAACACAAGGCTTGACACCTGTTGTCCGTATTTCTGTTAAAATAATTCCACACCGAAGAGGTGATTTTTTTTGTAATTTGACCAGGCATGTCAATGGCCATATTCGTCCCATGGACAACAGGTGTCTCCCGGGTGCCTGACTTAAACAAACCACCTCACCATCAGAATCCTCCTTGTCAATTTCCTCCCCAGCGCCAGCAACACCCATATCCTCATCCTGGTGTACTTCAACAGTGACATCTTCAATTTGACTATCAGGAACTGGACTGCGGGTGCTCCTTCCAGCACTTGCAGGGGGCGTGCAAATGGTGGAAGGCGCCACCTCTTCACGTCCAGTGTTGGGAAGGTCAGGCATTGCAACCGACACATTTGGACTCTCCTTGGGGATTTGTGATTTAGAAGAACGCACAGTTCTTTGCTGTGCTTTTGCCAGCTTGAGTCTTTTCAGTTTTCTAGTGGGAGGATGAGTGCTTCCATCCTCATGTGAAGCACTCAACCACTAGCAATGAACATAGGCCAGGGCCTCAGCCGTTCCTTGCCACTCCATGTCGTAAATGGCATATTGGCAAGTTTACGCTTCTCCTCAGACGCTTTTAATTTAGATTTTTGGGTCATTTTACTGAACTTTTGTTTTTTGTATTTTACATGCTCTCTACTATGAAATTGGGCATCGGCCTTGGCAGACAACGTTGATGGCATTTCATAGTCTCGGCCATGACTAGTGGCAGCAGCTTCAGCACGAGGTGGAAGTGGATCTTGAGCTTTCCCTGTTTTACCCTCCACATTTTTGTTCTCCATTTTTTAATGTGTGGAATTATATGCCAGTAATATATTAATAGCAATGGCCTACTGTACTGTACTATATATGTAAACTGTTGGTCACCAAAATGCTGCACTGTAATACTATATATACTGCCCACAAAAATGCCGCACAGATATGGAATGGATACGTGCAGTGACACAGAGCTGCAAGATACAGCAATGGCCTACTGTACACAACTATATACTGTTGGGTCACCAAAATGCTGCACTGTAATACTATATATACTGCTCACAAAAATGCCGCACAGATATGGAATGGATATGTGCAGTGACACAGAGCTGCAAGATACAGCAATGGCCTACTGTACACAACTATATATTGTTGGGTCACCAAAATGCTGCACTGTAATACTATATATACTGCTCACAAAAATGCCGCACAGATATGGATTTAATACGTGCAGTGACACAGAGCTGCAAGATACAGCAATGGCCTACTGTACACAACTATATACTGTTGGGTCACCAAAATGCTGCACTGTAATACTATATATACTGCTCACAAAAATGGCGCACAGATATGGAATTGATACGTGCAGTGACACAGAGCTGCAAGATACAGCAATGGCCTACTGTACACAACTATATACTATTGGGTCACCAAAATGCTGCACTGTAATACTATAAATACTGCTCACAAAAATGCCGCACAGATATGGAATGGATACGTGCACTCAGTGACACAGAGCTGCAAGATACAGCAATGGCCTACTGTACACAACTATATACTGTTGGGTCACCAAAATGCTGTACTGTAATACTATATATACTGCTCACAACAATGCCGCACAGATATGGAATGGATACGTGCAGTGACACAGAGCTGCAAGATACAGCAATGGCCTACTGTACACAACTATATACTGTTCGGTCACCAAAATGCTGCACTGTAATACTATATATACTGCTCACAAAAATGCCGCACAGATATGGAATGGATACGTGCAGTGACACAGAGCTGCAAGATACAGCAATGGCCTACTGTACACAACTATATACTGTTGGGTCACCAAAATGCTGCACTGTAATACTATAAATACTGCTCACAAAAATGCCGCACAGATATGGAATGGATACGTGCACTCAGTGACACAGAGCTGCAAGATACAGCAATGGCCTGCTGTACACAACTATATACTGTTGGGTCACCAAAATGCTGCACTGTAATACTATATATACTGCTCACAACAATGCCGCACAGATATGGAATGGATACGTGCAGTGACACAGAGCTGCAAGATACAGCAATCGCCTACTGTACACAACTATATACTGTTGGGTCACCAAAATGCTGCACTGTAATACTATATATACTGCTCACAAAAATGCCGCACAGATATGGAATGGATACGTGCACTCAGTGACACAGAGCTGCAAGATACAGCAATGGCCTACTGTACACAACTATATACTGTTGGGTCACCAAAATGCTGCACTGTAATACTATATATACTGCTCACAAAAATGCCGCACAGATATGGAATGGATACGTGCAGTGACACAGAGCTGCAAGATACAGCAATGGCCTACTGTACACAACTATATACTGTTGGGTCACCAAAATGCTGCACTGTAATACTATATATACTGCTTACAAAAATGCCGCACAGATATGGAATGGATACGTGCAGTGACACAGAGCTGCAAGATACAGCAATGGCCTACTGTACACAACTATATACTGTTGGGCCACCAAAATGCTGCACTGTAATACTATAAATACTGCTCACAAAAATGCAGCACAGATATGGAATGGATACGTGCACTCAGTGACACAGAGCTGCAAGATACAGCAATCGCCTACTGTACACAACTATATACTGTTGGGTCACCAAAATGCTGCACTGTAATACTATATATACTGCTCACAACAATGCCGCACAGATATGGAATGGATACATGCAGTGCCACAGAGCTGCAAGATACAGCAATGGGCTACTGTACACAACTATATACTGTTGGGTCACCAAAATGCTACACTGCAATCCTATATATACTGCTCACAAAAATGCTGCACAGATATGGAATGGATACGTGCACTCAGTGACACAGAGCTGCAACATACAGCAATGGCCTACTGTACACAACTATATACTGTTGGGTCACCAAAATGCTGCACTGTAATACAGGTTGAGTATCCCATATCCAAATATCCGAAATACGGAATATTCTGAAATACGGACTTTTTTTGAGTGAGAGTGAGATAGTGAAACTTTTGTTTTTTGATGGCTCAATGTACACAAACCTTGTTTAATACACAAAGTTATTAAAAATATTGTATTAAATGACCTTCAGGCTGTGTGTATAAGGTGTATAAGAAACATAAATGAATTGTGTGAATGTACACACACTTTGTTTAATGCACAAAGTTATAAAAAATATTGGCTAAAATGACATTCAGGCTGTGTGTATAAGGTGTATATGAAACATAAATACATTCTGTGCTTAGACTTGGGTCCCATCACCATGATATCTCATTATGGTATGCAATTATTCCAAAATACGGAAAAATCCCATATCCAAAATACCTCTGGTCCCAAGCATTTTGGATAAGGGATACTCAACCTGTACTATATATACTGCTCACAACAATGCCGCACAGATATGGAATGGATACGTGCAGTGAAACAGCAGTGGCAAACGCAGGATTTCTAGAGAGGGGTTTCCAAATGTAGTACACAATCTCCGAATCTGCAGAACATTGGAGTAAGTGCGGGAGAATGGAGGAGCGGTAAAAGAACCTAGTAACGACCCTGGACATTAATGTATACATTCGTCTTTTTATACACTGGATACTGTATGGAATACATTATTAATATTTAAAACTTTAGATGGTCTATAGTATGGGCTGTATCAAACAATTAAATTATATAAAGAAGTGGTCAGGAAAAGGTTAAACAAACTATAAAAGGTTAAACAAACTATAAATAAGTACACAACTATAGTAGAACCAATGCTGCACTTTTTAAGCACACATTCTCCCACCTCATGGTAAGCTCCTGTCTCTTCTTCCTGGTTGCTACTCTCTAGTCCAAAGCACTGATTGAGGACTCAGATCCTCACATAGAGCAAACTTGGTAGAAGAAGATGCTACCACTAGGCATGTGCAGCAGCTCTGCTCTGTTCCATAACCTGCATGATGTGGCAGCAGCTCTAGTAATCATATTATACTGTATACTATTGCTATTATTGTCATAATTTGAGAAACTTGCCGAGAAGAGGGGGGTTTCCAGGCAACCAGAAACCCCCCCTGCGTTTGCCTATGAACAGAGCTGCAAGATACAGCAATGGCCTACTGTACACAACTATATACTGTTGGGTCACCAAAATGCTGCACTGTAATACTGTATATACTGCTCACAAAAATGCCGCACAGATATGGAATGGATACTTACAGTGACACAGAGCTGCAAGATACAGCAATGGCCTACTGTACTGTACTACTATAATTATTATATACTGGTAGTCCTCAGTCCCCACAATGCAGCACACTGATCAGATATGGAGCGTTTTCAGGCAGAGAACGTAGATATTTTCAGCACACTGAGCACAGATTATATGCAGCACACTGAGCATAGATATTTGCAGCACACTGAGCACAGATTACAGAGTTTTTCAGGGAGAGAACGCTGCCAGGTCCTCTCCGTTCAATCCCCAATGCACGAGTGAAAATGGCAGAGACGCGCGGCTCCTTATATAGAATACGAATCTCGCGAGAATCCGACAGCGGGATGATGACGTTCGGGCGTGTTCTGGTTAACCGAGCAAGGCGGGAAGATCCGAAGCTGCCTCGGAACCGTGTAAAATGGGTGAAGTTCGGGGGGGTTCAGATCTCGAGGAACCGAACCCGCTCATCTCTAATTTTTAGGTGTGTTTAATAGAATCATAACCAGTAGCGTACCCAGCTTTTAACATGAGGGGGGAAATAGTTTCACCAAAACCAGGCATCCTATCAGACTATATTTATGTTCAATTTTGTGCTCTCCTAATCTGTACTGTATGTCCAATAATGTACCCCTGACCTGTATTGTACACCCCCATCTGTGTATTCTGTATTGTTCCTCCCTCACCTGTTTGATCTGTATTGTGTTCTCTAAGCCCCCTTTTAAAAAAACCTATGTCCTGTATAGTGCCCTTCCTCACCCCTCCTCTGTTGGGGGTAAAGCCTATGGCTAATTGCCAGCTAAAATCCCCATGGCACAGGAAAGGCTATTCAATGAAATAGCCTCTTTCCTGCACCTAAAAATTAGGGTTTCAGGCATGGAAACCCACTGATTCCGTGTAAGCTGTGGAATTAATGTTTTTTCCTACATGCGAACCCCAGATTTTGCCATTTTTATGAGTACTTTGCTTCAAGGTTCTGTCCGTGGTAATCCCTGCTAAATGGATTGCTCTGGCATGGCAATTAGCCATGGGGTAAACTCCACGGTTAATTGAATATCCCCTGTATGTCTTGTAGTGTACACTCCCCATTTCTGTTTTTCTACTTTGTATAAACACTACAATTTGTATGTTCTTTACTGTGCTACCTGCTCCCCCCATCACCCCAACTGCATGTTTTGAATTGTTTCCCTTCCCCCAACCAAGTCTCTATTTTGTAATGTGTTCTCAAAACCAACCCCCGGTGCGCCACACAAACACAGATATACTGTACGTCAACTAATCTCATGCATGCTATCCTCTCATGATCCTCCAGCTCTGTCTGCCTCTACTACGTGGATCCCTCCATTCCTCTGCAGTGGAGTGTTGATGCTCTTCCAGTATCTGACCGGCACCATCACAATACCATTAAACAATATCTGTGTTTGCACTTTTTTGCAAAAATATCTTCCTATATCCAGGGGGGCAGTAGATGAGAATGACTCTGAAACACAAACCTGTCTGGGCAGTAATACACTGAAACGGGGGTATTTTTAGCACTGGGTGGGATTTAAAATTAATACCTGTATATACATTTAAGGATTGAGTATTTTTTTTATAAATATAAGATGTTAAAATGAATACATCCTAATACACATTGTAAACCATTGATAATTAGAAGAAAAAGCAACCGCATTTCTACTTAGTGAATATTTGCTCGGACTATTGTGTTGTGTATTCTGGTCTCCATGAGACACATCTGGGTAAATCACTATTACATAAGGTGGTTTTATATTTATTGACAGTTTCAATGTATTGGTGCTTTTAAGGGTCCATAGCACTATGGTCTTTATTGCAAAATGTAAGCTATATTTGTGAATTTATACTAGTCTTCACTTTACAGAGCTTCCCTCTGTTAATAAGATTAAAAATAAATCAATATAGTCAAGGTAGTACACATCTGAACTCCATTGAACCCTATAATCAATTGATGTATTATTGCTCTTTGATTCACTTGTCTTCTTTTACAAATGTAGCTTAAAATACCCTTTCAGTTCATTCAGGATCCGATATCATAGACACAAGATGTGAACAACTGTGTTTACTCTCTACAGAATGAAAAATAACAAAAATAAAATCATCAAATATAGTAGTTTTGGATCTAAGCGATAAAAACAAGTTTCAATAAAAGAGTAATTTAAATAAAAACTCCACCAACACATAAAAAATAAGGTATATATATATATATATACTCTCCACCCCCCCCCCCCCCCCCTTCCCCGTGAGCATGTCAGTAGGGGACTGTTTTCCAGTGAGATTCTCATGCTGGTGAATTATTAATGACCAAATTCTTATGTTTTCAAGAACACTGAAACTCAGAATTGTGTCATGACCACTGATTGGATGACGTGCGGTGAGGTCAGAGGCTGGGGAGGCACACATGGGGGTGGGTCTGGGTGCTGGGAGTCTGTGACCCCCTATTCAGTGTAAGACACACACACACACACACACACACACACACACACAGTCCTGTCCCCACACTCACTACAGATGCGACACACACACACACTTACACAGAGTTCTGTCCCCACACTCACTACAGATGCCACACACACAGACACACACTCACACAGAGCCCTGTCCCCACACTCACTACAGATGCCACACACACAGTGGCGCCGAGAGGGGGTGGAGGGTACTCTCTACCTGGCCCAGGCCCATTGGAGGAGCCTTGGTCCCGCTGCCCTCCCCCTTCCTTGTTGCTGACAGCTGCATGTCGGGTGGGGAGAGAGAGGACTGGCCGCCGCTGCAGCAGCCTCTCTCCCAGCCCAGCAGATGCTGGCGTGTGCTGGGGTGACAGGCAGCTCAGCGGTGGCCAGTCCTCTCTCCAGTGATAAAAGGAAGGGGAGCGATCGCGCTCTTCCTTGCGCTGCCACCCACCAGTTCTGACACTCCCCCAACCCACACAGAGTCCTGTGCCCACACACACACACACAAACACACACACTGCTACTCTCCCCAGACACTGTGAACGGGTGGCTGCTGCTGCCGCTTCAGATCCCCATCACCCTCATCCCCTGTCACGCTGCTCAGCTCCGTTGTCTGTGTTCCTGCACTTCCTGAATTGGTCACATGACCAATCCGAGGTGCCCATCAGAGCACACGTACGCCCCCACACTGAGGCATGCCTCCCATTTCTCCTTTCTAAGCAGCATGATTGGCTGCTGTGTAGCCCCGCCCCACTGTACAGGCAGGCTCTGACAGTGTGTAAGATGAGGCTCAGCTCTGGCTGCCTCATCACTGTCTCTCCCTGCAACTCTAGCCAGTTTTATCTATAAAATGCTTGCAATAATACAAAGAATATGCTTAGAAGTTATAAGCATCTTCTTTGTGTTGTTCAAATAATTTTTATAGTCAAAACTGTAAAATATGACAGGGAGCATGACAGGTGAGGCTCTACCTCCCCTGCCTCCTCTGACTGCATGTCCCTGATGACTACCACATCATTTAATTAGTATTTTCAACACGTAGAGTGATCTTGACAGCAATGACAGTCAAAACGGGATGTAGTTGGCATCTTGATGAATGGAATGCTGGCGGTCAGAACAGCCGGAATCCCGACAGCCGGAATCTTGAGCATGTAAGTATGCTGGGGAGGGTTAGGGTTAGGCTGCAGGGTAGGGGGGTAGAGTTAGATTTAGGCTGTGGAGGGGAGGGTTAGGTTGTGAGAGGAGAGGCTTAGGGTTTTGTTTAGTTGATCATACATGCCAGTATTTTGGCAGTCGGGTTGCTGTTGTCGGTATGACTGCTGGCGGGATGAAATCCTATCTCCAGCAGCAAGAAATTATGACTGCTACTAAATGACCGTAAATTGCTAACAAACAGAAGCAATCCAATATACAAGAACCCTAGTGTGATTTTTGGTGATCAATGTTACAACATATTTAGATGTTACTGGAGTTATTCTTTGAGTGCAGGTAATTGGAAACCAATAATATACTATAACATCACATCAACACTGGCCACAAATTTTGTTGCTGTAGAAAACCACACAACTAGGGATGGTCATCAACTATTAATGGTTAGGACTAGGAGCCATTGTTTCCTCCTGAAGGAAGTTTTACCATGAATGAGGGAGGTCCCATGATCCATCCCTTTTCACTACTGTGCAGACATGGCTTCGGTAAGTTCTTTTGCTCATGTGGGTTAACCATTGATTGATTTGCTTACGGGTGGTTTAAAAAAAATCAAATCTTAACATATCGATGGCCATCCTTACACCCAACATTTAAAACCACAAAAAACATGACAAAGTAAGCCCTGTCCGAAAGCGCCAAAACTCCAATCCAGTCCCCCAAAACACTGTTCAGATACTAGCACTATGGTGTGAAAATCCACCCCATTCAAGATCTACAAATCGGGGCTGCCACGCCAAAGATGGCACAGTTGGGAGGTATGCTACTGAATAATAGAGATGTGCACTTGAAATTTTTCGGGTTTTGTGTTTTGGTTTTGGGTTCGGTTCCGCGGCCGTGTTTTGGGTTCGACCGCGTTTTGGCAAAACCTCACCGAATTTTTTTTGTCGGATTCGGGTGTGTTTTGGATTCGGGTGTTTTTTTCAAAAAACCCTAAAAAACAGCTTAAATCATAGAATTTGGGGGTCATTTTGATCCCAAAGTATTATTAACCTCAAAAACCATAATTTCCACTCATTTTCAGTCTATTCTGAATACCTCACACCTCACAATATTATTTTTAGTCCTAAAATTTGCACCGAGGTCGCTGGATGACTAAGCTAAGCGACCCTAGTGGCCAACACAAACACCTGGCCCATCTTGGAGTGGCACTGCAGTGTCACGCAGGATGGCCCTTCCAAAAAACACTCCCCAAACAGCACATGACGCAAAGAAAAAAAGAGGCGCAATGAGGTAGCTGTGTGAGTAAGATAAGCGACCCTAGTGGCCGACACAAACACCTGGCCCATCTAGGAGTGGCACTGCAGTGTCACGCAGGATGGCCCTTCCAAAAAACACTCCCCAAACAGCACATGACGCAAAGAAAAAAAGAGGCGCAATGAGGTAGCTGTGTGAGTAAGCTAAGCGACCCTAGTGGCCGACACAAACACCTGGCCCATCTAGGAGTGGCACTGCAGTGTCACGCAGGATGGCCCTTCCAAAAAACACTCCCCAAACAGCACATGACGCAAAGAAAAAAAGAGGCGCAATGAGGTAGCTGTGTGAGTAAGCTAAGCGACCCTAGTGGCCGACACAAACACATGGCCCATCTAGGAGTGGCACTGCAGTGTCACGCAGGATGGCCCTTCCAAAAAACACTCCCCAAACAGCACATGACGCAAAGAAAAAAAGAGGCGCAATGAGGTAGCTGTGTGAGTAAGCTAAGCGACCCTAGTGGCCGACACAAACACCTGGCCCATCTAGGAGTGGCACTGCAGTGTCACGCAGGATGGCCCTTCCAAAAAACACTCCCCAAACAGCACATGACGCAAAGAAAAAAAGAGGCGCAATGAGGTAGCTGTGTGAGTAAGATAAGCGACCCTAGTGGCCGACACAAACACCTGGCCCATCTAGGAGTGGCACTGCAGTGTCACGCAGGATGGCCCTTCCAAAAAACACTCCCCAAACAGCACATGACGCAAAGAAAAAAAGAGGCGCAATGAGGTAGCTGTGTGAGTAAGATAAGCGACCCTAGTGGCCGACACAAACACCTGGCCCATCTAGGAGTGGCACTGCAGTGTCACGCAGGATGGCCCTTCCAAAAAACACTCCCCAAACAGCACATGACGCAAAGAAAAAAAGAGGCGCAATGAGGTAGCTGTGTGAGTAAGATAAGCGACCCTAGTGGCCGACACAAACACCTGGCCCATCTAGGAGTGGCACTGCAGTGTCACGCAGGATGGCCCTTCCAAAAAACACTCCCCAAACAGCACATGACGCAAAGAAAAAAAGAGGCGCAATGAGGTAGCTGTGTGAGTAAGATAGGCGACCCTAGTGGCCGACACAAACACCTGGCCCATCTAGGAGTGGCACTGCAGTGTCACGCAGGATGGCCCTTCCAAAAAACACTCCCCAAACAGCACATGACGCAAAGAAAAAAAGAGGCGCAATGAGGTAGCTGTGTGAGTAAGATAAGCGACCCTAGTGGCCGACACAAACACCTGGCCCATCTAGGAGTGGCACTGCAGTGTCACGCAGGATGGCCCTTCCAAAAAACACTCCCCAAACAGCACATGACGCAAAGAAGAAAAAAAGTGGCGCAATGAGGTAGCTGTGTGAGTAAGCTAAGCGACCCTAGTGGCCGACACAAACACCTGGCCCATCTAGGAGTGGCACTGCAGTGTTACGCAGGATGGCCCTTCCAAAAAACACTCCCCAAACAGCACATGACGCAAATAAAAATGAAAGAAAAAAGAGGTGCAAGATGGAATTGTCCTTGGGCCCTCCCACCCACCCTTATGTTGTATAAACAGGACATGCACACTTTAACCAACCCATCATTTCAGTGACAGGGTCTGCCACACGACTGTGACTGAAATGACGGGTTGGTTTGGACCCCCACCGAAAAAGAAGCAATTAATCTCTCCTTGCACAAACTGGCTCTACAGAGGCAAGATGTCCACCTCATCATCATCCTCCGATATATCACCGTGTACATCCCGCTCCTCACAGATTATCAATTCGTCCCCACTGGAATCCACCATCTCAGCTCCCTGTGTACTTTGTGGAGGCAATTGCTGCTGGTCAATGTCTCCACGGAGGAATTGATTATAATTCATTTTAATGAACATCATCTTCTCCACATTTTCTGGAAGTAACCTCGTACGCCGATTGCTGACAAGGTGAGCGGCGGCACTAAACACTCTTTCGGAGTACACACTTGTGGGAGGGCAACTTAGGTAGAATAAAGCCAGTTTGTGCAAGGGCCTCCAAATTGCCTCTTTTTCCTGCCAGTATAAGTACGGACTGTCTGACGTGCCTACTTGGATGCGGTCACTCAAATAATCCTCCACCATTCTTTCAATGGTGACAGAATCATATGCAGTGACAGTAGACGACATGTCCGTAATCGTTGTCAGGTCCTTCAGTCTGGACCAGATGTCAGCATCAGCAGTCGCTCCAGACTGCCCTGCATCACCGCCAGCGGGTGGGCTCGGAATTCTGAGCCTTTTCCTCGCACCCCCAGTTGCGGGAGAATGTGAAGGAGGAGATGTTGACAGGTCGCGTTCCGCTTGACTTGACAATTTTGTCACCAGCAGGTCTTTGAACCCCAGCAGACTTGTGTCTGCCGGAAAGAGAGAGCCAAGGTAGGTTTTAAATCTAGGATCGAGCACGGTGGCCAAAATGTAGTGCTCTGATTTCAACAGATTGACCACCCGTGAATCCTTGTTAAGCGAATTAAGGGCTCCATCCACAAGTCCCACATGCCTAGCGGAATCGCTCCCTTTTAGCTCCTCCTTCAATGCCTCCAGCTTCTACTGCAAAAGCCTGATGAGGGGAATGACCTGACTCAGGCTGGCAGTGTCTGAACTGACTTCACGTGTGGCAAGTTCAAAAGGTTGCAGAACCTTGCACAACGTTGAAATCATTCTCCACTGCGCTTGAGACAGGTACATTCCACCTCCAATATCGTGCTCAATTGTATAGGCTTGAATGGCCTTTTGCTGCTCCTCCAACCTCTGAAGCATATATAGGGTTGAATTCCACCTCGTTACCACTTCTTGCTTCAGATGATGGCAGGGCAGGTTCAGGCATTTTTGGTGGTGCTCCAGTCTTCTGTACGTGGTGCCTGTACGCCGAAAGTGTCCCGCAATTCTTCTGGCCACCGACAGCATCTCTTGCACGCCCCTGTCGTTTTTAAAAAAATTCTGCACCACCAAATTCAAGGTATGTGCAAAACATGGGACGTGCTGGAATTTGCCCATATTTAATGCACACACAATATTGCTGGCGTTGTCCGATGCCACAAATCCACAGGAGAGTCCAATTGGGGTAAGCCATTCCGCGATGATCTTCCTCAGTTGCCGTAAGAGGTTTTCAGCTGTGTGCGTATTCTGGAAAGCGGTGATACAAAGCGTAGCCTGCCTAGGAAAGAGTTGGCGTTTGCGAGATGCTGCTACTGGTGCCGCCGCTGCTGTTCTTGCGGCTGGAGTCCATACATCTACCCAGTGGGCTGTCACAGTCATATAGTCCTGACCCTGCCCTGCTCCACTTGTCCACATGTCCGTGGTTAAGTGGACATTGGGTACAACTGCATTTTTTAGGACACTGGTGAGTCTTTTTCTGAAGTCCGTGTACATTCTCGGTATCGCCTGCCTAGAGAAGTGGAACCTAGATGGTATTTGGTAACGGGGGCACACTACCTCAAGAAATTGTCTAGTTCCCTGTGAACTAACGGCGGATACCGGACGCACGTCTAACACCAACATAGTTGTCAAGGCCTCAGTTATCCGCTTTGCAACAGGATGACTGCTGTGATATTTCATCTTCCTCGCAAAGGACTGTTGGACAGTCAATTGCTTGGTGGAAGTAGTAAAAGTGGGCTTACGACTTCCCCTCTGGGATGACCATCGACTCCCAGCAGCAACAACAGCAGCGCCAGCAGCAGTAGGCGTTACACGCAAGGATGCATCGGAGGAATCCCAGGCAGGAGAGGACTCGTCAGAATTGCCAGTGACATGGCCTGCAGGACTATTGGCATTCCTGGGGAAGGAGGAAATTGACACTGAGGGAGTTGGTGGGGTGGTTTGCGTGAGCTTGGTTACAAGAGGAAGGGATTTACTGGTCAGTGGACTGCTTCCGCTGTCGCCCAAAGTTTTTGAACTTGTCACTGACTTATTATGAATGCGCTGCAGGTGACGTATAAGGGAGGATGTTCCGAGGTGGTTAACGTCCTTACCCCTACTTATTACAGCTTGACAAAGGCAACACACGGCTTGACAAATGTTGTCCGCATTTCTGTTGAAATACTTCCACACCGAAGAGCTGATTTTTTTGGTATTTTCACCAGGCATGTCAACGGCCATATTCCTCCCACGGACAACAGGTGTCTCCCCGGGTGCCTGACTTAAACAAACCACCTCACCATCAGAATCCTCCTTGTCAATTTCCTCCCCAGCGCCAGCAACACCCATATCCTCCTCATCCTGGTGTACTTCAACACTGACATCTTCAATCTGACTATCAGGAACTGGACTGCGGGTGCTCCTTCCAGCACTTGCAGGGGGCGTGCAAATGGTGGAAGGCGCATGCTCTTCACGTCCAGTGTTGGGAAGGTCAGGCATCGCAACCGACACAATTGGACTCTCCTTGTGGATTTGGGATTTCGAAGAACGCACAGTTCTTTGCGGTGCTTTTGCCAGCTTGAGTCTTTTCATTTTTCTAGCGAGAGGCTGAGTGCTTCCATCCTCATGCGAAGCTGAACCACTAGCCATGAACATAGGCCAGGGCCTCAGCCGTTCCTTGCCACTCCGTGTGGTAAATGGCATATTGGCAAGTTTACGCTTCTCCTCCGACAATTTTATTTTAGATTTTGGAGTCCTTTTTTTACTGATATTTGGTGTTTTGGATTTTACATGCTCTGTACTAAGACATTGGGCATCGGCCTTGGCAGACGACGTTGATGGCATTTCATCGTCTCGGCCATGACTAGTGGCAGCAGCTTCAGCACAAGGTGGAAGTGGATCTTGATCTTTCCCTATTTTTGGAACCTCAACATTTTTGTTCTCCATATTTTAATAGGCACAACTAAAAGGCACCTCAGGTAAACAATGGAGATGGATGGATACTAGTATACAATTATGGATGGACGAGCGACTGCCGACACAGAGGTAGCTACAGCCGTGGACTACCGTACTGTGTCTGCTGCTAATATAGACTGGATGATAATGAGATGAAATTAATATATATATATATAATATCACTAGTACTGCAGCCGGACAGGTATATATATTTATTATGTAATGACGGACCTGCTGGACACTGTCAGCTCAGCACCGCAGACTGCTACAGTAAGCTACTATAGTAGAATGTATCAAGAAGAAAGAAAAGAAAAAAAACCACGGGTAGGTGGTATACAATTATGGATGGACGAGCGACTGCCGACACAGAGGTAGCTACAGCCGTGGACTACCGTACTGTGTCTGCTGCTAATATAGACTGGATGATAATGAGATGAAATTAATATATATATATATAATATCACTAGTACTGCAGCCGGACAGGTATATATATTTCTTATGTAATGACTGATGACGGACCTGCTGGACACTGTCAGCTCAGCACCGCAGACTGCTACAGTAAGCTACTATAGTAGTATGTATCAAGAAGAAAGAAAAAAAAAAACACGGGTAGGTGGTATACAATTATGGATGGACGAGCGACTGCCGACACAGAGGTAGCTACAGCCGTGGACTACCGTACTGTGTCTGCTGCTAATATAGACTGGATGATAATGAGATGAAATTAATATATATATATATAATATCACTAGTACTGCAGCCGGACAGGTATATATATTTATTATGTAATGACGGACCTGCTGGACACTGTCAGCTCAGCACCGCAGACTGCTACAGTAAGCTACTATAGTAGTATGTATCAAGAAGAAAGAAAAAAAAAAAACACGGGTAGGTGGTATACAATTATGGATGGACGAGCGACTGCCGACACAGAGGTAGCTACAGCCGTGGACTACCGTACTGTGTCTGCTGCTAATATAGACTGGATGATAATGAGATGAAATTAATATATATATATATATATAATATCACTAGTACTGCAGCCGGACAGGTATATATATTTATTATGTAATGACTGATGACGGACCTGCTGGACACTGTCAGCTCAGCACCGCAGACTGCTACAGTAAGCTACTATAGTAGTATGTATCAAGAAGAAAGAAAAGAAAAAAAAAACACGGGTAGGTGGTATACAATTATGGATGGACGAGCGACTGCCGACACAGAGGTAGCTACAGCCGTGGACTACCGTACTGTGTCTGCTGCTAATATAGACTGGATGATAATGAGATGAAATTAATATATATATATATAATATCACTAGTACTGCAGCCGGACAGGTATATATATTTATTATGTAATGACGGACCTGCTGGACACTGTCAGTTCAGCACCGCAGACTGCTACAGTAAGCTACTATAGTAGTATGTATCAAGAAGAAAGAAAAAAAAAAACCACGGGTAGGTGGTATACAATTATGGATGGACGAGCGACTGCCGACACAGAGGTAGCTACAGCCGTGGACTACCGTACTGTGTCTGCTGCTAATATAGACTGGATGATAATGAGATGAAATTAATATATATATATAATATCACTAGTACTGCAGCCGGACAGGTATATATATTTATTATGTAATGACTGATGACGGACCTGCTGGACACTGTCAGCTCAGCACCGCAGACTGCTACAGTAAGCTACTATAGTAGTATGTATCAAGAAGAAAGAAAAAAAAAACACGGGTAGGTGGTATACAATTATATATATATACAATTATATATATATATATTAAACTGGTGGTGATTAATTAAACTGGTGGTCAGGTCACTGGTCACACTATCAGCAACTTGCAAGTAGTACTCCTAAGCAGACAATCACAATATACTGGTGGTCAGTGTGGTCACAATGGCAGTGTGGCTGGCACTCTGGCAGCAAAAGTGTGCACTGTACGTTAAAATATGTACTCCTGCTCTCAGACTCTAACTGCTCCCCACTGTCTCCCCCACAAGTCAGATATACATATACAGTCACACTACACTTCAGCAAGTAGTAGTACTCCTAAAAATGCTCCCCAAAATTACTAAATACTGTGTCTCTCTCTACTCTAGTCTCTTCTCTATAAACGGAGAGGACGCCAGCCACGTCCTCTCCCTATCAATCTCAATGCACGTGTGAAAATGGCGGCGACGCGCGGCTCCTTATATAGAATCCGAGTCTCGCGATAGAATACGAGCCTCGCGAGTATCCGACAGCGGGATGATGACGTTCGGGCGCGCTCGGGTTAACCGAGCAAGGCGGGAGGATCCGAGTCGCTCGGACCCGTGAGAAAAAAGCTGAAGTTCGGGCGGGTTCGGATTCCGAGGAACCGAACCCGCTCATCTCTACTGAATAACTGATCTTAGCTGTGGAACAGATTAAAGTAGTAACAAGCTGACATCATTTTTTGGGGCCCTTCGCAATAGCAACAGCGCTACTCATAGTATATTTAAATGCATAAAAACAGGTCCTACTCTTTTAAACAGATGATTATACCAACATGAATAATGCATCTCTCAGCAATAAAAGATACATATGTGCAATTAGAGCGTGGACACAGTTTCAATTTTTATGTTATGCTTTGCAAGTGAAATAGATTTTTAGCCTTTCCCATAAATCTCTATTATCTGACAGTACTGAACAGAACCGCTTCTTCATATTTGCACAGGAGTTTCTTTAATCTGCTGTTTTAAGCACATTGTTTATTCTGCCTCCACAAATGTTTACTGATAACTCAGCATTTATCACACACGATAATTGATGTTTCTGTGTTTGATTACTAATAACATCATGATGATATTACCAGAACCTTGCTTGTAAGTGAATATAACCCCTCTTTTTCATTGTTATTATCGAAGGACGGTAACAGCTCTCGCGGGGACTATAACCTGTACAATAGATTAAAACCTAGTTAAATGCTTTTTTGTCGGCTTGGCAGAGCACCAAACTCTGAGGCAATGTAATCTTTGAATTATAAGGTACTTACAATCTGTGTGTGACAAGGAAAGTGTGCAATGTGCCGAGTGATTCGGGGAGTGTGCAAACAGACTCAAATGCCTAATCCCTAATCCTAGGGGAATACAGAACAGGGAATATTTGTTATAAAACATAAGGTTTCCTTTATGAATATTTATGTGCAGGGGTTTATTAAGATCAGTTAAATACTGTTCAACTTTGTTTCTTAAATATTGAACACACATGCTAGAATAGCAAAAATCAGACATAAAACTAACATGGGAGCTTGTGGACTAGTGACAGAGAGCCGGATGCAGAGGTGGATGTAATCAGGGTCGAACTGGGGCACGTAGGGCCCACCGAGGGAATACAGTCGTAGATGCCCTTGTTTAGGGGTGTGGCCAGTCTCTAGAGGTGGTGTGCATAGACGCCACATTGGTTTGCCTAACCATTTTGCATGGGTTGGTCCCCTAGTTAAATATAAACAGTAAATACTGTAGTGCATGCATGATAATTTAGTAGATTAGTAACAGCACAGTCTGGAACCTGATCCCTAGAGGGGGTGGGCCCCCAGGCAGTTGGGCCCACCGGTGGTTTTCCCTGTACCCCTGTGGGTCAGTCCAACCCTGGATGTAATTCTGATATTTTCACCATTGGGCCATGGTTTTTGTACTGTGCATGCATCAGGGTCACACTGCGTATATGCCATGATAGATGATCTTGTGATATTGGTGATAGTGCGGACTAGGGGGGGTCATTCAGAGTTGATCACACGCTGATGGTTTTTGCAACTCAGCCATCAGGTAAAAATACGGCAAAACTTTGCAAGCATATGCACCGCAATGCGCACCCGTATGCACCGCAATGCGCACGTGCATCATACGGATACAAACAGCATCGTTGCTGTGCAATGCTTCTAGCGACGATTCCATTCGCACAGCCGATCGCAAGGAGATTGACAAGAAGAGGGCATTTGTGGGTGTCAACTGACCGTTTTCTGGGAGTGGTAGGGAAAACGCAGTCGTGACCAGGTGCTTGCAGGGCGGGTATCTGCCGTCAATTCCGGGACCTCCGACGCTAGAATCGGCTGCACAGGCGATCGCACACTTGCAAAGCAAAAATACACACCCCCGTGGGCGGCGACTATGCGTTTGCACGGCTGCTAAAAGTAGCTAGCGAGCGGTCAACTCGGAATGAGGGCCATGGACGCATAGTGATTGACAGACAGTGAATGTTTGTGGGAGGTAACAGGGAGGTAGTTACAAAAATACAGGTATCCTGATTGTAGGGCGTGTTGCAGCCAAAGGCTGCGCCTTCGTATGCAGTATAACTGGTCCCTGGGGCTTAGTTACGAGGGATATTCTAAGCTTATTTTGTCACTGTATTATTGTGGTGGCAGTATTAAGAATGCCTGTTTTGTCATTGTTTCCTAATTAGATGTGCTCTCCCCATTCAGTTCATGTAGGCTAATTGACACCACTTGTCTGGGCATTTTTAATTGGGAGAGTTAAACGCCAATGTTTTAGTTTGAATGTATGACTGTCTTGTCAGCCATCATACTAACTTTAAACAATTAGAATAAATTTGTATCATATTGTCAAATAATTTTTTACCTTATTTTATGTTGATTTGAGGTCAAATCCTGTTGCTCTGGAATTTTCCTTATTATTGTTTGTTATCTTTAAGTGGCATGCAGTAATCATGCAAAATTAGTAAGGTTAAAAGTGTGTAACACCTGTAATACCTGAATATGTGCTGCCATGCCTTTTGACATTGGTTAAGCCAATAAGGGGTGATGTAGCACACAAAGTTATCTTTCACAAGTGCATTAAATTACAGTAACTTGAACTCTTGCACACACTGGCGTTTCTATAATGGGTGCAGTGTGTGCGGTGCACACGGGCCCCTGAGTCCAGAGGGGGCCCACACCGCACACACTGCACCCATTTTTCTAATACTCACCCCTCCGGAGTCCCGCACCGACATCACAGACGCTGTTAAAACCCCGTGAAAATGGCGCAGCGGCCATTTTCATGGAGTTCTGTGCACGTGCAGTAGAGAAATCTCTGGGAAAATGGCCGCCGCGCCATTTTTCCCAGAGATCTGCGCATGCGCAGTAGAGTCTGAGCCCTCTAGTGCTCAGATTCTACAGCGCTCCTGCAGAGAGGAGAGGGCCTGTATGGAGGAGGCTGCACACGGGCCTCCTCCTCTCTTAAAGACTGTGCTTGCACAGTCTGAATTTAGTGACTAGCCATGAAGCAGTGAAAACAGTGACTAAGTGAGCCAGTAGAGAAGCTGCCCATGGCAACCAATCAGTGTTGATGTAACATTTCTAAAGTGCATTGTATAAAATTATATGTAGCAGCTGATTGGTTGCCATGGGCAACTTCTCCACTGGCTCACTTCTCCACTCTTTCACTGCTTCATGAATAGGCCCCTTTAATTCACATTACTACCATGCAGGCATTGCGGTTGACATTCCACTGTAGACAATGTGACTGTCGAAATTCTTAGTACTTAATACAAATTCCCACAAACTAGGGTCCATTTCATCAGCCTAATAACTTGCCAGTATATTTCTGGACTGTGGGAGGAAACTGAAGCACACACAGTGAACCCATGCTAACACAGGGAAAACATACCCACTCCACTCATCTATAGCTATTACTGGAATGTAATAAAAAATATTATTATAAACTTGTAGAAACAGGGGCACAAAACTAAACTGAGATTACCAACACATTTCTTAAAAGCCCAGTTTTGGCAGCAAGATGGCACTTCACCCCACGTTGCTGCTCCATAGACTGTAGTGTCTGATGCAAATGCACTACTTACAGCAGATACTGTATACAGACACTGCCGTTCTTATCCTAGCCACTTGTGCTGTTGTTTTCTAAATGACCGTGTCCATCTTGTTGCATTCCTCTCCTCCTCTTCTCCCTAATTTATCGCCCCATTTTTGTCCAGCCCCAAAAACAATATTTCCTGTGTATTAATCTTCCTCGCTGTACATACTGTATACATATCTTGTATCTCCCTGTGTTTGCTATGGAGACAGTTTTGGTCACTGCATGTATTTATCACAAATCGAGAAAATTTCATCACCATCCATTGTCTTGAGTGGAAAAATGCTTGACGTGTTGACAGCCAAGTCTCTTTAACCTGAGATCCATTTACCCTTATCTGTCTCACTATGCTTCTCCAGTCTGACTGAACAAGCTTCAAATCAATGATTCATTTATTTTGTGGTTCACTGTGTCCCTTTTCTTGCTAAAATTCATTTACTATCTTGAGCTGGTGACTTGTGCTGTTTAGTTCTTGTAATGTATTAGAATAGTTGCTGACCTCTGTCATGTGCGAGTCAAGAACGTCTGCAGAAACGCAGAGGTGCCTTGGTTAAGAGGAGAACTATGTCACTGCTACAAAACTATTCAGGCTGTTCACTTTATTTCCTGTTTATCAAAGTATTTACAGCTGAATGTAGATTCACAATGGTGTCTTAAAAGGGAAGTGGACCTATTTAAAGAAGGATTTATTTTCAATATATTTTTATTGAAAGAGTCAGTAAAATAAAGACAAAAGGAACAGAGCATTTATAAAAATGTTAACTTTTGGGCTGCAAAGCACAACTATCACTGGCAGGGTCATGGCTGAATTTAGGAGTCAGGCCCCATGGCACATTATTGGACGCCGCCCCTCCGCCCCTTCATCACGTCATTTCCCCCTTCATTTCGGGTGCCAGTCTGGATGCTTCAAGACCACCAAAGCATCCACAACCCTACTACCAACTCCTGGACCACAAATCACTGGCCAATGTCATTTAGTAAATACATTTTCTTATATTTATATATATATATATATATATATATATAGTTGTAATGATGAAAAAAAAAAAAGAAGAATCCTCTGGCCCTTATCAGACAGGTGTGCTGCTTGCCAGCAAGTGCCACCCCTAGGCTACTGGGCAGGGGCAGATTAACAATGGGGCAGATGGAGATAGACGTTACAGCTCCAGTTGTCCACATAAAAATAGTAGGGATAAGCGGTTTAGATTTGTTGAGAACCGAACACACCCAAACACTGGGGTTCCGAGTTGAACCAAGTCCTGGGTTTGGTCACTTTGGTTTCGGATCTTGGATCTAAAAAACGAATTGTGCCTCTCTCGTGGTTTAAGGTGCCACTTCACACTGGACATGACTGGAAATGAATAGTAATAATACTGTAGGAACAGGTCCAAAAATTCCATGGTTTTAGCTGATTTTATTAATTTTAAAGAAATCCAAAACCGAACCAAGACACTTGAGGGTGGTTTTGCCAAAACCAAACCAAAAAATGGTGGTCCATGCACATTTATAAAAAAAAATATACCCATTATCATGATAGCATGATGATAACCAGCCACCCTGGTGGCCACACGGTTGTCCATAAATCAGTGTTAAAAGATTATTTGTGTTCTGCGTTAGCATATTTAGGAGCTCATAGTGTGTGTGTGTGTGTGCGTGTGGGGGGGGGGGGGGTACACGTCCATGTGGAACTAGCCACAATCACACAGCACTGGTCACAGCTCCGCTGCTTCTCCAACAGACCCTTATTATTTTTAACCCTAGGCCTAAGTGGCACTTAATCCGGCCCTGATCACTGAGAATTACTACTAATCACAGAATTCTGCTCTATGAATGGGAGGTACTGTATGAATGAATGTTAGATTGGATAATTCCTGGCTCCTGTCCTATCAGTACATATTACACACTAGAGATGTTTGAAAATGTTAAACTCATTTGCATTTCGCAATTAGCAGTTTGTGCACACCATTCGCAGTTTCGTTTTTGAAGCTCACATTGAAGCCAGTTGTATTCACCATTTATGTTAGAATTTTATTTCACATATGTGAACTTTTAAGCTGTATTAAAACAATATTTTAAAACAATAAAATGTATTTTCATTTGAACTGTGAACACTGTTTGGAATTCGTCATTCACATTCAAGATTTGGAGTTCACAGCGCCTAATTCAGAGTTGATCGCAGCAACAAATTTGTTAGCAGTTGGGCACCCCCACAGTTCACAATAAAAGATGTTAGAATGTATAAACATGTGTGAACCAACTCGATAAATGTATGAATCGCCTTCAACATGGTCATGGTTTGACTGGCTGGGAAAGGACATCATAGATCAGGCTTAGACACGGGGGTATATTTACTAAAAGTCAATTTGGTTCGATTTTTTGTTGAATTTTTTTTTTCTCGATTTTGTGTTTCGGGGTCAAAATCACACACTTACTAACAGATGATTTTTAAAATTGTTTACATTTTTTTTTTCTCAAAAATCATCTGTTAGCAAATGTGGAATTTAGACCTTGAAATACAAAATTGACTAAACATCGTCAAACACTGACCAAAAATTTACCCAGATTGACTCTTAGTAAATATGCCCCATGGACTTTCTTGAATATACTGTACTGAAGCTTCTTTTTTATTTTTTTTATTTTTTTTATCAATTTCAAATTTGTGAAACCCTGCTGTATTTTTCACACTTTTGTACAAACTGTTGAAGTAACAATTTGTTGCCAATTTCAGCATCACTCTTAAAAAGAGGGGTTTACCAACAAATGGTGTAGATTAGTACTTTTTTTTAATTCAATATAAAGGCCCAGCCTTAACATAAAAAATGCCTGGAGTGGGACGCTGATATCTGAGCTCTGTTTTTTTTTACTTTTTACCCAAATTAATGACTGAGTCGCACAGACGTATGTGAAATGCCAGTGCAAGTATACAGTGTACCCTTCCAATGTACTTTTGTCACATTAGCGAATAAGCTTGATTCAGCTAATTGCAAAGTTCATGAGGAGGTGAAGGTTTCCAGTATGGGCCTTCACGGGGCAGGATGGCGTGTTGCAGGGGTGGTGGCGGGGAAACGGGGGTGTATCGGCGTGAACTGGGGGTGTGTCATCATTGTTTTCGGGGCAGCTGCGTGTCGTCACACCAGATGACATGTCATCAGCAGATGACACCCGGGTGTGGCACCCAACCCCGTAGTGACGCCACTGCATAGGCTGCATGTCCATCGCATCCATTATCTAATTTACTCACTAATCACCATAGTGCTGCTGATTATTTTACTATCATTGCAACATATTTTCTGCTAATATTGATAGTATTTCAGCATGAACAATAACATCGATAGGATCTGCTAATCCTACGAATTCTTGTAGCAATATTTAGTATTTGATACTGGTAACCACATTTTAAATGGGTGGTATTCAGTAAGCCAGCTGTTGGGATCCCGGCGCTCAGTATACTGGTGCCGGAATCTCGATACCCGGCATACTGACAACTATTCTCCCTCTTGAAGGTCCACGACCCCCCTGGAGGGAGAATAGATAGCGTGGTGCGCGTAGCGCGCCACAATGCCCGCAGCATGGCGAGCACAGCGAGCCCGCAAGGGGCCCATTTGCACTCGCCCAGCTGCTGGAATGCCGGCGGGATCCCAGCCGCCAGCATAACATTCTACACCCCTTTTTAATGTATTCTTTTTATTGACTGTGTATGTGTGTTTTTTTATTGTTATAATAATATTAGTTATTTCATTTTTGTCATATATTTTTATTGCTTCCTTATTTTAAATCATAAGAAGCAAATATTGTATATTCCATTATTCATTTTCATATAATAGTGCAGTGTTTACAATCTTTTTGCAATTGAATGTATCAAAGTAAGTATTGTCTGTGTCTATGTGGTGGACGGAATATCTTACTCACATATTGTGAGTTATGCAATATAGAAATGTCCAACCAATGGGTGCAAAGAAATATGATTATTATTTAAGGCATGTAGGAAAAAGGCGAGACAGAGTCAAACCCTTATATCCAATTCAATTATGGAGAAATGATTCATAGAATAAAACATACAGTAAGAACATTCTCATTATTACAGACAATAACATATTAAGTAAATTAAATCACATAAAATCACAGTATCACATAGAAAAAATAAATGGCATATAAAATAATAAACCCTCAGATTATACTTTGTCGATGCTTACATGGTCTTAAATGTTGTTTTTTTCAGTGTCTTGTGTGATATGAGCGTATTCTGGAAATATTTATTAAGATAGGTAGACACTTGGGATAAATTAAACGACGTCACTCATTTTTATTTCACCCTTCCTGAACGACGTAATTTACTTTATCGCTAAGTATGTATGCTGCCTCCGAGTGATGCGCGGACCCATGGGATGTTAACGACCCTAGGTGTCGGCCGTGCATGCAGCTCAATTTGGACTCATCATCCAAAGCTGCATGCTCCAGCTGGCCGCGACATGACGTCACTGTGCGATATCATTAGTGATATCGCACAGTGTGTATGCCCGCTGTCGGACGGCCCGGGAGGGGAAACACTAGGCAACGTCGCTCATAGAGCACAGCGCCTAGTGTGTACCCACCCTTAGATGTATGCATTTGGCTAGAGATTGGCTAGGCAGGATAAAGAGTTTTTCTCCTAGTACAGTACTTGTTAGTTCCTACTTCTGATCCAATATTAGGAGTATAAATAAGCATAAACTGGAGAGTTATTGGGGCTACAGTATGGTCTGGGATCTGACAAATCCTTCTCTACACTGTGGCAACCATATTGTAGCTCCACAATACTGTTTGATCACTGATTTGCTATTGATAAATGGTGCTGGTGCTGCAGTTACGTACCAATGTAATTGTCCAAAGTTCCGCTGTTTACAATCCCCCATTAGGACTATTAATAATAAGGGTCTTCCTAAATTCATTAGTGCTACATGTATGACTATTGTTAAATAAAAAGGAAACAAAGGGGAATTCAATAAGCCCAATAATTTAACGGGGGCAAAAAAACAGTTGTAGCCTCAAGCTTTTTCACCCAATTTCGCGTTGGGCTATTCAATTACAGCCTGCTTTTTGCTCCTGTTAAATTATTTGTTTTTGAGTGTAAACCCATAGGGCCGGATGTAATGATGCCCGAGTTCGGGGCCGCGCGGGATTAACAAATTAAAGCGAACATTATTTAAAGGGACAATCACAAGGCAATACCACGCCTTGTAGTTCGGGGAAAAAAATCACAGCTAAGGGCTGCTGGCAGGCGCACTTGTTGGGGGGTAACTGGATAGCCCCAGGGGATCAACTAGCCCACGGTAACTTACTGCTGCTAATTGAATTCCCCAATGTCCGATGAAGACTTACTGTATGTATGGATCTTGTGTGTTATAGCTGTGAAAACTGGCAAATAACCGCATTTCGGGTTGTGCGCGAAACGCTTGTGTGATTATAGCAGACCTGTTCATCTCTGCATCGGCCCCAAAATGTCTTGGTTTCTAAACTTTAACTACATGCAATAAAAGAACCATGACTTTAGATAAAATGATATAAGTATGTGATAAAAAGTTACCTAAAGCAAAGGAAATGAGAAGGGAAGTGTTAGAAAGTAAAGAAAAAACAGGATTTATTGTATCCATTAAAAGATATTCTTCAGCTGTTTCAACCCAATGACGATTTAATAACTGAGCAGCGGGTATTGTTGAGTCTAAAGGGTTTTTAATTGTAGTCAGTGTATCTTACCTGCGTCGGCCAAGTTGGAGTTGTACAGAATCCTAACACTTGGTTGAAGTTCTAAAATAGAATGATCAATCTTTTTGACTTTGCTGGTAAACATGTTACACCGGGGGGTCACAATATACTTTTATTACCTCACTGTCAGGGATTATGCCATTACCAGAATGATAAAGTATTCTTATGGGGATTTCTTTAATTTTATTTTTTTTACTGCGTTCACAGGAGCTCATAACCAATAAATTTAGTTCAATGTGGTGTCGCTATTAACTAATTCCGTTTAAATCCTCCAGGGCAACCCAGACGCAAACACTTCAAAGGATTTTTACAGTATATTGAAAATGATATTCGCCCTGGGACGGAGGTTTAAGCAGTGATCTGCCACTGTTTTCTTTTTGATTAGAGCTACAACACAGCTAAATGTCACTTAGTCAAAACACTGTGTTTCTACAGATTTGTAAAACTCATTGACTGTTTGCCTTTAATAAAATCCCTCTGTGCTGTTAAATAAATTTTGTTATTTTCACAAAGACAAGAAGAGTTTGTTTGATACCATGGTAAAACAATATTACTAATTACATCTCTAAAGGAATTAAAATAATCACTGGCTTGTACTTCTGTAGTTTTCCCACAAAATAACCAACGGAAATTGCAGCCATTTATTCTCTTCTAATAATGCAGATTGTAATGTGAATCCAATCAGTAATATACATTAAAAAACAACTAATATATTTAATAGAACAGCCTCTACTTATCTAAAATTATTATTATTATTACTATTATTATTGTTGTTGTTATTATTGCAAACTATGCTGACCATGCTTTTGTGTTCAAGCATCAAGTTATAATTGCTGTGACCACTACATAGAAAGCTTAATTTAACATAATTTGAGATAACATAACATAACATAACATAACATAACATGGGAGATTAACAAGAAATGTGTTAGAAGAGAGTACACTGTTGCTACAAAGAGAAAACTACAACAGTGACAATTTAAGAGACAGCGCCACCTTCTGTTCATCCAGTACAGCTTCTGAAGCTGTCTGACAATATTGTTGGATGCCGACAATTAATTAATATTTATCAAGTGCAGACTGTTTTCACAGAGATGTTATCCCAGCCCAGTACCAGTCAACAATTAGTAACATATAGCAGATTTATATGGGGATGCGTACATACTACATTATGCTATAGAGAGCTTTCAGATGTGTTATTCAATGACTTAGTAAAGAGAGAACAAAGTACTAGGGTTTTTTCGACGCTTTTCACCACTGTTGTTTATTAATACCCCTATTTATGAGCCCTAACACTGATCTCCGTGACATATCCATTGTATTCCTAGATATAGTATGATCATATAATCATTCATATTGTAAATGACCACAAGCAGTGCCCTCTATACCATCCTTGCATATAATTGTTCTGTTTCTTGGTATTGGAATTTTGGAGATTATTTATTATGAGGAATAATTGTCCAGTCTCAATGTTCAGTAGCAAGCATGATGCCAAGGGAAAATACCGGCTACATAGCTACTGGGAGCTGGCAGATAACCACATCCCTTGTTGCAAAATACTGATGGCCTTTTTGTGTGCCAGAAGTAGAAGGAAGTTTAATTCAGAAAAAACATAGTCATGGTTGCAAGAAGCAGCTCTCTCCTTAAACAAACACCAGGGGCCAAATCTAATAGAGTGAGAGTTTTGCCACTTTAAAAAAAAACCTGAAATACCTTACCAAATCTCTCACTTTCTGAAACTCTCACTCTATTACATTTGGCCCCCGGACCTGCACAGATGACAGTGATCAAAAACGACTAATATTGGAATCTGATTAAAAGCTTCTGCCTTACAGCAGCCAGACACACCTTCCCCACCAACAGTTGTTAAGCTCGGTACACACCTATATAATACAATCATTGACTCTATTGCCTGATATCGGCTGATGGGCCCAACCATTGTATAAGTGTGTATGTAGGAACAATGCTGGAGCATTACAATAACGGCTTTAAAGCTGTATCAACGGTCGGATTTGGCGGTATCTTAGAGATGTATCTGCGCTCATCTGAGCTGCGGCTAATTGCACCAGCAAATGTTTTTTTGGTTTTTCACAGTGCGGATACCACTTCACGGCCGCGTTCATATATTCACACCCGCAGTCCATAGGCTTTCCACTATGCAATCGTGGGTGCGAATAGTTGCAGCCAGTCGCTCTCGCAATGCGTGCGCCCGTGTGTACACATCGCCGGTAAATTGAGCCTGGCCACATTTATAGGCGTATTTATTATGGGTTCAGTGTGTGTGGTGCACACGGGCCTCCGGGGGCCAAGGGGCCCCACACAGCAACACCCTGCACTCATTTTTTTCAATACTTACCCTCTGGTGTCCCAGCAGTGCTGCAGAAATCACCAGGAGAATGGCGTGCTGGCCATTTTCCTGGTGTATGGCGCATGGGCATTTTCCCAGAGACCTGCTCATGCTAGGCTCTGGGACAGTGCTATGGTTCCCTAGTGACCCAAGTCTACAGCGCTACTGGCTAGAGAGGACGGAGCACACACGGAGTGATAAAGGCCCTGGTGAGGGCTGAAACATGTTGACAGCAGGAGTGTGAGTAGCTTACCACCATCTGGATTTTATCTTTATTTTTTATTTTTTATATTTATTCTCTTTGTGCAAGTGGTTTTCAAAATAATTCCTCTTTGCCATTTTTATCCCATTGTTACATGTGCGGCTGCATATGTTTTTTTCATATTTTGTATTTTTTGTCATCGTGTTTCCCATGTACTGTGAATAAATATTGTAACCCCCTTCCTCTATTTTTGTTGTGGGAGTTACACATTTTTTTCTGGAGAACCACTAAACCCAAGCAAGAAAGATTCTCCTATTCTGGAACCTAAAAGATACCTTTATGGGAGTCACTCAGTACCTCAAACTGTGAGTTGGGGTACGCCACATTTTGATAAATCTATTGTTTGGCTAAAGGAGAGAAAGATACCTTGATGGGTTTCCCACCTTCCTTCTGAGTGTGAGTGTTGGGTACGCATCTGTATGGCTCATCACATCTTTGAGTGGCTGTAGCGCTATAAGACTAACACCGGGTGTAATACAAGGGAAAAAGTCTGCATCCTTAAAGAAACCCTGATGTGCTTTATAGTTCCAGTTCAAGGTGTGAGTGGGGTACGCTTTGGAATCATTTTTAGTTAGTCAGAGGTACTTAAGCCACGCCTCACCTAAAACTTCCAATAGGGTTAAACAGAACATACTACATATTGGTTTTTTTCTTTGCCATTTTATTCCATGTTATCCTGTTTGGAGCTGTTGTGGTCAGATCTGTGATTTGAAATACACTACACCAGGACCGCGACTTCTTCTTTAAGAAGATAAAGATACCTTGATGAGTTTCATATCCGCCTTTCCAGTGTGAGTGTTGGGGTACGCATCAACTTCTCACACCTAACTCATCCATAGTCTTACTTGGTTGAACTCCTTGAGATCTGCACTGGGTGTTTGGAAAACGGTAGAAGCCACCACTCTTATAAAGAAACCTTGATGTGCTTGTATATCCCCGCTTAAAGTGTGAGTGGGG
Source organism: Pseudophryne corroboree (assembly GCF_028390025.1). NCBI lineage: Eukaryota > Metazoa > Chordata > Amphibia > Anura > Myobatrachidae > Pseudophryne > Pseudophryne corroboree. The sequence goes on along the minus strand of NC_086448.1, from coordinate 227,725,943 downwards.
TACGCTTTGGATTCTATATAGTTCCCTAGAAGATTAAACAATTCTCTATAAAAGGCACCTATATTTACCTTGGTTTTTACAAAAGCTTACTACTCATTGGTTTTTTTATTATATCTGTTTTTTTTCATACTACCTTTGTTGGAGTCCCTATACCTAAATGGTTTGAATCTAAGAAGAATACCAGATAAAAAGAACATTCCATCCAACCCAAAAAGGAACGTTCGGGTGATGTCGTATTAATGTTTTCAGCGCTTGTGATGTATTGCAGTTTTCTAAATTCTGTTTTTTTGTATGTATAGCTAAATGTGGTGACATTTATTTGAATTCTGTGGCATCTGAGCTGCTTGGCGCCAGTGAGGACTACTCCCTAAACATATTTATTCTGCACATGGGCCTCCTCCTCTCTTGAAGTGCCCCATCATACAACTGTATGTGCAGTTTCATATTTAAGATGCCTGACCTCTCTCTCGATCCCATAGAATGTACATACTGCACTATTTCAAGATCAGTGTGTTTGGGGGTCTCACTGACCAGATAAACACTCCAGGGATCAGAGCATATAATCAGATCAGAAGAGTGATAGGCATAACGTGTACCCAACTTTACCGCCCCACCTTATGTATCAATTATGTCCCACATCATTATATGTTATTTACCTGTATCATGGTCCCCTCAATGTGCAGTGCTGTGGAATATGATAGCCCTAATACACTGCAGTAAGCAGTAGGAGACAATCTGCTTAAGGTAAAGTGAAAGTTCATGTATTTAAAAAGTCAAGAAGAAATTTGTTTTTAAGTACTAATTAAATAAAATAGCTGCTTATAAGGGACTTGAATAAAGTCCCATTAAATAATCCTAATCCTTTAGTATTATTTATCTAATAATAGTGCATAGTCTGTCCAGCCACTATGACGGTGCCCTTCAAGCTTATAGCGTCAACAATTACTACAGTATATGTGCCTGCCATTGTTGTATGAACTGTGGGTGTCTGAGGGCAGGTGCAAATACATAATGACCATAAGAGTTGCCAACACTAGAAAGAGGCCCCTGCTCAGCTAGCTGGGAACGTACTGCTGATGGCCATGAGTGATTTCTTTGTTGTATTTTTTTTATGTACATGTGATGGTGAGTTGTTCTAGCTATGTTCCAGAGGGTTTTTTATTTTTATTTTAAATCCTAATAGCATATTTGTGTTTCAGTTCAAACATATGTGGAAGTGTGTGTACGTGACACATAGTTGTAACTTTGCCTCTGCTTGCAGTTGCGGCTCTTTTAGTAAGTACATATTGGGCCTGATGTTGAGTCGTACACAAAAGTGCACATAGGAATGTCTACTGGCAGTTGCTCGTCTGCGACTCTATTCACATGCTTCTACATACTCCTTCCCTTTATTTGGATGAATGTGCAAGGATTAAGACACCCACTTTTAGCATTAGTATGAGCTGTGATACCGATTGGTTCATTCTTATATGCCATCATCTGACACATTATCAAAACTTGCACCAGCACTATGGCACTTGCAGTTTCTCCTTCCAACTATGGCCTCCTATGCCTGCGACTGTGCGCCTGGGACTAGAGCCGCATGCATTGACATGCAGGCAGTGCTCACATAATACACCGACAGAATGGACCATATCTGCATGCACTACTAGCCACCTCCCAGTTACCACCCAGCATCCCCCATTACCTTTCTGTTACTGTCTGAATTGATCGCAGCAGCATCCGTGTGCGTACCTCTATATGTAATACATGCGCTATGGATTTTTTTTAGAAGTTGCAAAAAATCGGTCGAGTACATTGCATTGTGTGCCGGTACACTGCATTGTGAGTACAGCTGCATTGTGTGCCGGTACACTGCATTGTGAGTACAGCTGCATTGTGTGCCGGTACACTGCATTGTGAGTACAGCTGCATTGTGTGCCGGTACACTGCATTGTGAGTACAGCTGCATTGTGTGCCGGTACACTGCATTGTGAGTACAGCTGCATTGTGTGCCGGTACACTGCATTGTGAGTACAGCTGCATTGTGTGCCGGTACACTGCATTGTGAGTACAGCTGCATTGTGTGCCGGTACACTGCATTGTGAGTACAGCTGCATTGTGTGCCGGTACACTGCATTGTGAGTACAGCTGCATTGTGTGCCGGTACACTGCATTGTGAGTACAGCTGCATTGTGTGCCGGTACACTGCATTGTGAGTACAGCTGCATTGTGTGCCGGTACACTGCATTGTGAGTACAGCTGCATTGTGTGCCGGTACACTGCATTGTGAGTACAGCTGCATTGTGTGCCGGTACACTGCATTGTGAGTACAGCTGCATTGTGTGCCGGTACACTGCATTGTGAGTACAGCTGCATTGTGTGCCGGTACACTGCATTGTGAGTACAGCTGCATTGTGTGCCGGTACACTGCATTGTGAGTACAGCTGCATTGTGTGCCGGTACACTGCATTGTGAGTACAGCTGCATTGTGTGCCGGTACACTGCATTGTGAGTACAGCTGCATTGAGTGCCGGTACACTGCATTGTGAGTACAGCTGCATTGTGTGCCGGTACACTGCATTGTGAGTACAGCTGCATTGTGTGCCGGTACACTGCATTGTGAGTACAGCTGCATTGTGTGCCGGTACACTGCATTGTGAGTACAGCTGCATTGTGTGCCGGTACACTGCATTGTGAGTATAGCTGCATTGAGTGCCGGTTGTGTGCTGCTTTGAACCAGTCCCTTTATGCCTGCGAACAGCTGCAAATGTATCCAACTCAGCATCAGCCCAAGAATTGGTAAGGAACCAAATTAACAAAAGAAAGAGACAAAGGCATTAAGGAATAAAAATATAATCATTAGTGGGAAAGATTAATAAGATGCCATTTTATCACTGTAAGTTCTCGTTTCATAATATATTACATGTGTGCTCCAGATAGTGACCATTTGATGAGTGGAGATCTTGAGCGAAAGGGAGGAGGGAGAACCGTTACTGAAATCGATAGAATAGTCAGACGCATCTAAGCTTCACTGACCTAATAGAGCAGGTTTTCATCAATTGTATGAACTGGATATGAAGCGACATCAATCTCTTTTGCTCAACATCAAATGTTAGTACCTCAGATAACAAGTAACATACCGAGCTCAGAACAAACTGACATGATGGAAAGCTTCATCCTGGCAAATATTTACATGTAAAACGCCAATGATATCTCACAAATGGAATGGTTTAAATATAATGATGTACTCATTCTTTATAATGGCACATGTTGAGTTTCCTGTTCATTTCCTTTTGCTGTTTTGTTTGTTTATGTGCAGCTTTAGTCATTGATTGCATTCATTTTTTTATTTATCTTTGTACTGTATTTAATTATTTTGTTTTATTAATTGTGCTTATTGTGTGCTCTCATTGGGGGTGACTTAAGAGTTGCATTTAGGTTTGCAACCTTGCACCCACACACAGCCACAGAGCAACAGTTCATGGTGGTCATCCTGAGTTGTTTGCTCGCTAGCAGTTTTTAGCAGCCGTGCAAACGCTATGCCGCCTCCCACTGGGAGTGTATTTTAGCTTAGCAGAAGTGCGAACGAAAGGATCGTAGAGCGGCGGCACAGTTTTTTTGTGCAGTTTTACAGTAGCTCAATACCTACTCAGCGCTTGCGATGACTTCAGACTGTTCAGTTCCTGTTTTGACGTCACAAGCACGCCCTGCATTCGCCCAGCCACGCCTGCGTTGCGCGCCTGCGTTTTTTCGAACACTCCCTGAAACCGGTCCCTTGACACCCAGAAACACCCACTTCATGTCAATCACTCTGCGGCCAGCAGTGCGACTGAAAAGCTTCGATAGACCTTGTGTGAAACTACATAGTTCGTTGTAATAGTACTTCGCGCGTGCATATGCATGCGCAGAAGTGCCGTTTTTTTGCCTCATCGCTGCACAGCGAACGAATGCAGCTAGCGATCAACTCGGAATGACCACCCATATACAGTATATGGGCAGGTTTCCTGTAAAGTCTTTGCTACAATCTGCTGACAGAGGGTATGGGTGGAGTATCTTTTAGGGAGGGAGGGTGCTGCACACAGACAACACTTCAGCTTAAAATGCCTCTGTTTAGCTGTCCTTCCCTGTGAACACACCATGTACTCTCACACCATCTGATCTCCAAAAGGGAGAAAAGGTGCAGTCAGAGCAGTGATATGGAAAGAGCTGGCTTAGTAAAAGAAAGTTTGCGATCAGGGAAAGAGTACCAGGGAGAAAGAAAGAGCACTGGGTGGAGAAAAAAAAGGTAGGGAAGAAGTCTAGAGAGAAAAGCTAGGGGATGAGAAGAGATAAATAGGGGAAGAAGATATGGGGTCTATTTATTAGGCTAAGAAAATACCTTTTTCCAGTGCTACAGAAAGGTTAACACGGGAGAAATCAGACCTCTATGGAGAAGGACACTTACTGCAATTGCCTAAGCAAAGAAAATTGGGGACTACAATTTGAAAAGTTTGGGAATGCCATATTTGACAATATTAATTTGAAATACTATGGGCCGGATATAATGACACCCCAGTTTGGCGGCCGTGCAGGATGCCGCCTGAACTCTCATGTTTTTTTAAAGTGTCAATCACTTATAAGGAATGATGCCTCCTACAGGTCTGGAGCCTGGCGGCAACGGACTCAGTTGCATCTGGGAGTTCTTCACCTGTCTCAGAGGGATCAACAGATCCGTCTCCAGCCAGGGTTGACTATAAGTAAGGTCTGCTAACTCCATTCTTGGCTAAGCTTTTTGAAGCTTGGTAAATAGCACCATTTTGCTGTCCTGTTAGAAAAATATGGGGGAAGTGGTAGTAACTGAACCTTTAGTGCAGGCTTTTTCAACCAGTGTGCCGAGGCACACTAGTGTGCCGCGACCAGTTGCAAGGTGTGCCGCAGTGCCAGAGCAGTTTCCTGCACCTTCAGAGTGAACTGTTGGCCCGGGCTCTTCTTAGAGGATCAGTCGTGCTCCGGCCGTGACCTATGCCTTAAAAACGTGGCGGTGTGATATCATAGGTCATGGCCGCCGCGTCTCACCACCCAGCCAGCCCACCCGCCTGCATACACATCTTCCAGTTCCCGCCTGCATGCACAGCTTTCCTTTCCCACCCACATCCACACCTGCCCGACCGCACCCTGCTCAGTATTCGCAGAACTCCACTATGATCAACCCCCGCCACTGAGGGACAGAGAGGAGGACAGCTGACCGGTAGGGGCTAATATTTGTTATTTTATTTCTCCTGTGGGGAACAATAGGATTTCAAAAGGATTTATGTGGGGAGAATAAGAATTTATAGATTTATGGGGGGAACAATATGAATAATTCATGTGGAGAGCAATAGGATTTATTTGGGAAGAAATGTGATTGATTTATGTGTGAGCATCATGATTTATGTGGGGAGCAATGTGATTGTTTTATCTGTGTAGGCCAATGTATGTGTGGATTTTTTTTTACTGTTAGGGCCAATGTGTGTGTTCTGTTTTTTTTCTGTGGGGAACTGATGGTGTGCCTTGGCAATTTTAAATTATTGTTCGGTGTGCCGCGAGTGAAAAAAGGTTGAAAATCACTGCTTTAGTGGATCCTGTGCTACAATAATCATAAATAGGTCTAATCCTTAATTTTACCATAATCCTGCAAAATGTCCATTTTCACAGGATTTATTGAAACGTTTTTATAACTAGGCCCTTGGAGTGTAACAAGTGATAACAGATAAAATATAGCCACAGATACAAAGCAAGAAAAGACTGTTAAAATTGTAATTGTTTCAAGTAGGTGTTCTGATACTTTTTTTTTTCCTTTTTATTTATTTTCTTGTTAGTAAACAATATAAATGAAATGCATTGTATGACAAAAAATAATGCATATATTTCATGGTGCGTATTTGTTGTCGATTAAGTGTTAATGAAGCGTTACTCTCCTGCCAGAATCCATTTGGAAAAGATGTTTTATGCAGTTAACCCTTTGTACTGTAGCTCTCACTGGCATATTGTTTTTAAATAGTGCATAAGCAAGGTCTAGTATAGAGGAAAATTAGATGCATGTATGTTCTAATAATTTGAATTGATTTAACACATAAAAGACACAGACTCAGCAAATTCAGGATTTTATGAAATACAATTGTGTCACTGATAGGATCAATGCTGTATCTGGTCATTGTGGGTGCACTGGGCATGTCTCGCCCTGTGCAAATCACACACACACACTTTAGGGTGTATTCAATACCTGTCGGATCCTTTATGACGGAAAGGATCCAACAGGTTAGTATTCAATGAACCGGCCAAATCCGACTGTCGGATTTGGCCGCTCCCAACAGCAGCTCCTCACCCGTCCACGCTGCTCCATCCCGACAGCCACTCCTCACCCGTCCACGCCACTCCGTCCGGACAGCCGCTCCTCACCCGTCCACGCTGCTCCGTTCATGCTTGTCTCCTCACATGGTCTCATCCCCGCTGACCTGTCCCTGCTGACCTGTCCCCAGTCTCATCTCCCCGATTTCGACATTGTCAATCTGACTTTAAAAAAAGTCAGATTGATATTGTCGGAACCGGGACCAAACCCTGTCGGAATTGGCGGCGGAACACGTGGATCCACGGTTAATCCGACAATCCGCGTGGTTTCCGACAAGTCAGGAATTCCTGACTTGTCGGAAAAAATGGCCCAGCATTGAATAGGTCGGAACCCCTTCCGACCTAAACCTGTCGGAAGCTGGCGTCTTTCCGAGAAGACGGCAGTTTCTGACAGGTATTGAATACACCCCTTTGTCTTATCAAGTCTTCTTTTCACTTTATGGGGGAGAGGTACTAAGCCTTGGAGAGAGATAAAGTAGCAGCCAATCAGCTCCTAACTGCCATGTTACAGGTTGTGTTTGAAAAAGTACAGTTATGAGCTGATTGGTTGGAAGTTTATCTCTCTGTACTTTATCTCTCCCCATGGTTTAGTACATCTGCACCTGCATATTTTGTTATTCTAATTCTACTTCACTTTTCCACCAGGCTGCTCACTTTCATGGCTCCTCATCATACTCTGGGTCACAACGTTATGTCATCACTTCTGCTGCCAAAAGAAGATAGTCTGGAGCCAGGAGGAGAAATATGCTGTCCTATCCCAGGACTGCTCTCGCACACCGAAGGCACGTGCGTGTGAAAGGATTGTGGCTGTGTGTGCGTTAGGCTGCGCAACCTGGTGTGTGATATTTTAGTACTGTGCTTCCATTCACCACTGCTCTGCAGCTAAAGCAGCAAAGACAGAGTGGCAGATTCTATTAGCTGCTGATACCCCACACCGTAAGTACCAGCATTGTACCATCTGTGGATTAACGTGTACGGAAACCCATAGATTCCAGCACTTTATGCGGAATCAGTATGTTAACAGTCATTACAATTGGGTTTACCATGCAGGGAAAATACAGAACGGGTAACTGAATCTGCCCCAGAGTGTTCCCCAACCGCGGCCGAGGTTGGGATAGTGGGACAGTGCCCAAAAAGTGTGACTGTCCCACTGAAATCAGAACAATTGGATGGCATAATTAAATCTGTAATAAGAATAAAGCCAATCTTATTTATGCATTCCATCATGAAACACATTTTACGTGAATTATTTGACACAACTGACATCACAGCTAACCAAACAAGTAATAATATTAGAGTATATATAATACAAAGATATATTTTATAGGAGTAACATTACAGTAACAGTACTAACATTCCTGTGACTTGTGTGTTGTATAGACGATTATACAATATGCCCAGTAAACTGTAGCGCCACCAATAACTTGTGTAATGTTGTAAAAACAAATCTGGTCTTATTTAGAAATTATATTATTTACAGGTAAGTCTACTGATTCTTTTCATTCAAATATAGTAAAACTACAATCGAATTTAGACCAGTATTGTATCATTATTAGGATTATGATGATGATGATGATGATGATGATGATTGATTATTATTATTATTATTATAATAATATTATTAGCCTTTATTTAAAGACACCACAAATTTTTCAGTGTCGCAAATTAAAACACTCAAGGATCCTTGGAAGCTATCTTACAGACCAGCGGATCTCTTAGCCAGCTCTGATCAGCCATGTGAGGAACAGTTTCAGACATAGACACTATTACACCGGGTGGTCTTCAGGCTGCCGGCGGTCGGGCTCCCGGCGACCACCACACCGGCGCCGGAATCCCGACCGCTGGCATACCAACATCTTTTCTCCCTCTTGGGGGTCCACGAACTGCCTGGAGGGAGAAAAGATAGTGTGGCGCGCGTAGCACCGTGCGCTAGCCCAGCTGTCGGTCAAGATTCCGGCGACGGTATGTTGGTCGCCGGGAGCCCGACCGCCGGCATACCATACTACACCCTATTACACCACATACATATTTTAAACCGTGTTTGTATGTGCTGCCATTATGATTTTAGTTTCCACGTATGTAACACTGGGCCTGAATCACAGGTACACACAGATCATGTGTGGCTGCAATATCTCACAGATTCTCAAGTTTGAAAATATGCAAATGTAAGTTTAAGCATTCCCATTGTGCACTAACGTGCGATGTACAGTAGTCCTGAGAAGTCAACCTTGCATATGTGAGCAATGCTCAAGAGTGCTCTAGTGGATCCGATCTCTCCACCGCTAACGCACCATCAGATGCAACATCAACTAGTTGGGCTTCCTCTGCTTGGTTCAGTCTCCCTTGTAACATTCTTAAGATATGGCCACAGTGGCTGTGACGCAGCAGACAAGATCACAGCCGCATGCTGTAACAAGCCCAGACACTCCCATTACACACCCATGACATCTCCTCTTTTTGTGAAGACTTTAGGTCACCTCCCAGTGTCCACCCTGAACTGCCTATGAATTGTACAAGCCATCTCAGGCAATAGCGATGTGGTACACAAATGCATACGCCGTCCCTCTTTTTTTCACGCACACTCAGTAAGTATTTCTTCTGGGCCGTGAATGTGCGTACTTACCCTTAAGGGTAAGCACGGATCTGCCGTGTGTATGCCCCCAGTGATAGCTATCACTGGTGCTAGACTGAGCCTGCATGCAGGCTCAATCTAGCGGGTGGCTCACTTCACCGTTGTATGAAGTGAGCGGCCCCCCGTCCATCCCCCCCTTGCTCAGCACATCGCGCTGTGTTCAGCGGGGAGAGAGATGTGTGCTGAGCGGTCTGTGTTAAGATCGCCTAGCACACATCTCTCCCGTCAGTACCCCCCTTTAATGTTACGATCTTCTCCCTCTGCATCTCGCTTTCCATAATTTCCGTAATACAAGAAGTAGTATTTTTTGTGTAATACTAAATTAGTTAAACCAGACGTTCAATTTCATTTGCAATTTTTCTTTTCAATAGAATCCACAGAGTACAGTGTATGGTGACTAATATGGGAGGGTGACAGACAATGCAACAAGTGTGAGATTTACACCATAGACATTGATGCAAGGCCAAAATAAGAACACTTATTGTCATTTTAATTTTTCCCTACTAATTAGCTGAGTCTGAAGTGGTCGGATACTTCATGCTGATTCTGAAATCAATATAACAACAATTGCTGAAAGTTAACCTGCCAAGAGCTTCCTAATGACTCTCTGCGGTAGATAAAAATTACGACAATTTCCAGCGCTTGTTAGTAAAAGGAAGTTTTATGCTTTTTAGGTTTTAATGAAATAAAATTATATCACTATTTATGCACAGAATATTGCTAATATATTTAGGGAATCCTTAATGAATGCGGCAAAGTACACAGAAGTTGGAGATCAATGCAGGACAACAAAAAAACTCAGTTTATTAGTAATTTTCATTTTAACACCCTAATCTTTGCATAAAACAATAAAAGTAATAAAAAAAATATTCTTTGCAAATGAATATTTTGCATTGTATACATACAGGAAACGGGGTGATTTACATGTTATTAAACTGTTATAATGTTGCCACCTCCACTTTTTATAATTATTGCTATAGTTTTTTCCACCAGTTTGTTCTTGCACTATACCTGTACTTGTAATCACAGCGAAGCCGTTTAATTTGTGGGCAAAACTAAGACACTAGTTGACCCAGGAGCAAATTACATCACAATTAAGGGTTTGGTTATTATAAAGTGGTAATAGTTATAGGGTTTTTTTTATTTTATTGCCACTTTTTTTCAGCAATAGAAATCATCCTATTGGCATGATATAGCAATACAATATTTCCATTGCAGCCACGTGATATATTATACTGTGGCAGTGGTAAGAACAGTCGCACTGGTTTGCCAGATCAGTCTCTGTGAACCACCTGTGCATGAATGAACCGTTTTGATGGTTCTAGAATACATTAGATAATCTGAGTTGAGCTTTCCGTACCAAAATATTTTTTCAACATATGTTTTTGCAACTAGTTAATGTCTATTTTTGCCTGATTCATAAACAGAAGGCCTAATTCCTATATGTGCGTAAATCAATGGTTTATGTACAGTATATCTCCGTGCAGGACCCATAGTGTGCATGTGCAGTTCAGATCCTGCCGTGCTGCAAACAGTGCTGTATAAGCTGCAACCTTTAGGAGGCAAGGTAGGGGACAAGCATTCTTGAAAATGGGGGCGTGTCGACCCTGTTGTCGAGATTTACTGTCCTCTGCTGCAGAGTTTGGGCAGCCATTCTGAGCAAGCTTAGGCTTCGTTAGATGACCAATGGCTGCCTGATGGTGAGCCGCTGCTGGGTCTTTGGATGCAGCAGTGGATCCGAGAAGCATGCAGGTGGCATAGATTTACCCAGTATGCCTCCTGAGCATTAGCAAATTTTTGCACAGTAGCTACATCCAAAAATACAGAATGCAGCTGCTGTGTGACCTGCACCCACCTATGAATCAGTCCCAGAGCCCACAAGGCATAAGTAATGTATCACTGATTCCAAATGATTAGATAGACTGCATTCTCACAAATACTGGCTCAGCCCATAGATATGATAAGACAACTCTGATTTGTGCACTTATAAAATATGCTCTTTTTATTTTACTGAAGTTCTTATTTGTGAGTTCTCTTACCTCCTCAGCTTTTGCTGCTCTTCAGTCCTTATTCAATAACTCTCCTGACAGGATGCAGTCAGCAACCCGGTGGTCGGGACGCTGGCAGTCATGTGACTGACGCCGGAGTGCCAACATCACTCGGAATCCTGGAACCAGAATGCCGACCGCCGACATCCAGTAGGTAAGTATAGGTTAGGGTTAGGGCCTGGGGGGGTTTAGGTTTAAGGAGGGGGGTTAGCCATAGCCACCACACCCCGAGTTTTAGCCCTAGCCACCATCCCGTGACTTAGCCCTAGCTGCCACCCCCCATGATCTTAGTCCTAGCAGGGGTAAATTAATTACCCCATCTCCTGTTGGCATTCTAGTTGACCTCCGGCATCACGACTGCCGGTCTTCCATATTAATTCCCTCCTGATATTCTATCTGCTGTTCCTTTGGCAACCACTAACATGAATAAACAGAATGCATGTTAATGGGAAACCCCCACTGGCGTGCTGTAGTTAAACTACATTTCAAAAAAATTTGATTCAAACGGAAAACAAATATCTTTCAGAAGCCTTCAACTTAAGATTGTCTAGAAGATTTCTCCTGAAAATGTCTGTAGACACATAGACAATCTGTCAAAAACTGAAATCCAGAAGTTTCCGTTATAAACCAAAATTTGTGCCACATAAAGAAGAAGTAACAGGTCTGGGAGAGCCAGAAATCTTGCTGCTTGGTAGGTGTCAAATATTTATTTTCCACAAGAATATACAAGTAAATTGTTTAAAAATCATACAATGTGATTTCCTATTTATTTTTTTCAGATTCTGTCTCTCACAGTTGAAGTGTACCTATGATGGAAATTACAGACCTCTTTCATCTTTTTAAGTGGGTCAACTTGCACAATCGGTGGCTGTCCAAATACTTTTTTGCCCCACTGTATATATACATCGAGTACAAAAACAGCGGCACTTGTTTACTTACCTGGACAAAGGGGCGTTGTGCCCCCGAAACGTTGGTGTCTGTTATGATGCTTTTTTAATACACATTTGACTCATTCAAGTTCTCTGAGTGCCGCTGTTTTTGTACTCGATATGGGCATATGGCTATTCTCTACTGAGGGCACCGGAGCAGCTACCATATATTAAAGAAGTGGTGGTCCAGTAACGCGTTTATATATATATATATATATATATATATATATATACACATACACACACTGCTCAAAAAAATAAAGGGAACACTAAAATAACACATCCTAGATCTGAATGAATGAAATATTCTTATTAAATACTTTGTTCTTTACATAGTTGAATGTGCTGACAACAAAATCACACAAAAATTATCAATGGAAATCAAATTTATTAACCCATGGAGGTCTGGATTTGGAGTCGCACTCAAAATTAAAGTGGAAAAACACACTACAGGCTGATCCAACTTTGATGTAATGTCCTTATAACAAGTCAAAATGAGGCTCAGTAGTGTGTGTAGCCTCCATGTGCCTGTATGACCTCCTTACAACGCCTGGGCATGCTCCTGATGAGGTGGCGGATGGTCTCCTGAGGGATCTCCTCCCAGACCTGGACTAAAGCATCCGCCTACTCCTGGACAGTCTGTGGTGCAACTGTTGGTGGATGGAATGAGACATGATGTCCCAGATGTGCTCAATTGGATTCAGGTCTGGGGAATGGGCGGGCCAGTCCATAGCATCAATGCCTTCGTCTTGCAGGAACTGCTGACACACTCCAGCCACATGAGGTCTAGCATTGTCTTGCATTAGGACGAACCCAGGGCCAACCGCACCAGCATATGGTCTCACAAGGGGTCTGAGGATCTCATCTCGGTACCTAATGGCAGTCAGGCTACCTCTGGCGAGCACATGGAGGGCTGTGCGGCCCCCCAAAGAAATGCCACCCCACACCATTACTGACCCACTGCCAAACCGGTCATGCTGGAGGATGTTGCAGGCAGCAGAACGTTCTCCTTGGCATCTCCAGACTCTGTCACATCTGTCACATGTGCTCAGTGAGAACCTGCTTTCATCTGTGAAGAGCACAGGGCGCCAGTGGCGAATTTGCCAATCTTGGTGTTCTCTGGCAAATGCCAAACGTCCTGCACGGTGTTGGGCTGTAAGCACAACCCCCACCTGCGGACATCGGACCCTCATACCACCCTCATGGAGTCTGTTTCTGATCGTTTGAGTAGACACATGCACATTTGTGGCTTGCTGGTGGTCATTTTGCAGGGCTCTGGCAGTGTTCCTCCTGTTCCTCGCACAAAGGCGGAGGTAGCGGTCCTGGTGCTGGGTTGTTGCCCTCCTACGGCCTCCTCCACGACTCCTGATGTACTGTCCTGTCTCCTGGTAGCGCTTCCATGCTCTGGACACTACGCTGAAGTACACAGCAAACCTTCTTGCCACAGCTCGCATTGATGTGCCATCCTGGATGAGCTGCACTACCTGAGCCAATTGTGTGGGTTGTAGACTCCGTCTCATGCTACCACTAAAGTGAAAGCACCGCCAGCTTTCAAAAGTGACCAAAACATCAGCCAGAAAGCATAGGAGCTGAGAAGTGGTCTGTGGTCACCACCTGCATAACAACTCCTTTATTGGGGGTGTCTTGCTAATTGCCTATAATTCCCACCTGTTGTCTATTCCATTTGCACAACAGCATGTGAAATTGATTGTCAATCAGTGTTGCTTCCTAAGTGGACAGTTTGATTTCACAGAAGTGTGATTGACTTGGAGTTACATTGTGTTGTTTAAGTGTTCCCTTTATTTTTTTGAGCAGTGTGTATATATATATATATATATATATATATATATACACACACATGTATATATATATATATATATATATATATACACTGCTCAAAAAAAATAAAGGGAACACTTAAACAACACAATGTAACTCCAAGTCAGTCACAATTCTGTGAAATAAAACTGTCCACTTAGGAAGCAACACTGATTGACTATCAATTTCACAAGGCTGTTGTGCAAATGGAATAGACAACAGGTGGAAATTATAGGCAATTAGCAAGACATCCCCAATAACGGAGTTGTTATGCAGGTGGTGACCACAGACCACTTCTCAGCTCAATGCTTTATGGCTGATGTTTTGGTCACTTTTGAAAGCTGGTGGTGCTTTCACTCTAGTGGTAGCATGAGACGGAGTCTACAACCCACACAAATGGCTCAGGTAGTGCAGCTCATCCAGGATGGCACATCAATGCGAGCTGTGGCAAGAAGGTTTGCTGTGTCTGTCAGCGTAGTGTCCAGAGCATGGAGGCACTACCAGGAGACAGGCCAGTACATCAGGAGACGTGGAGGAGGCCGTAGGAGGGCAACAACTCAGCAGCAGGGCCGCTACCTCCGCCTTTGTGCAAGGAGGAACAGGAGGAGCACTGCCAGAGCCCTGCAAAATGACCTCCAGCAAGCCACAAATGTGCATGTGTCTACTCAAACGATCAGAAACAGACTCCATGAGGGTGATATGAGGGCCCGACATCCACAGGTGGGGGTTGTGCTTACAACCCAACACCGTGCAGGACCTTTGGCATTTGCCAGAGAACACCAAGATTGGCAAATTCGCCACTGGCGCCCTGTGCTCTTCACAGATGAAAGCAGGTTCTCACTGAGCACATGTGACAGACGTGACAGAGTCTGGAGACGCCAAGGAGAACGTTCTGCTGCCTGCAACATCCACCAGCATGACCGGTTTGGCAGTGGGTCAGTAATGGTGTGGGGTGGCATTTCTTTGGGGGGCCGCACAGCCGTCCACGTGCTCGCCAGAGGTAGCCTGAATGCCATTAGGTGCCGAGATGAGATCCTCAGACCCCTTGTGAGACCATATGCTGGTGCGGTTGGCCCTGGGTCCCTCCTAATGCAAGACAATGCTAGACCTCATGTGGCTGGAGTGTGTCAGCAGTTCCTGCAAGATGAAGGCATTGATGCTATGGACTGGCCCGCCCCTTCCCCAGACCTGAATCCAATTGAGCACATCTGGGACATCATGTCTCGCTCCATCCACCAACGCCACGTTGCACCACAGACTGTCCAGGAGTTGGCGGATGCCTTAGTCCAGGTCTGGGAGGAGATCCCTCAGGAGACCATCTGCCACCTCATCAGGAGCATGCCCAGGCGTTGTAGGGAGGTCATACAGGCACGTGGAGTCCACACACACTACTGAGCCTCATTTTGACTTGTTTTAAGGACATTACATCAAAGTTGGATCAGCCTGTAGTGTGTTTTTCCACTTTAATTTTGAGTGTGACTCCAAATCCAGACCTCCATGGGTTAATAAATTTGATTTCCATTGATCATTTTTGTGTGATTTTGTTGTCAGCACATTCAACTATGTAAAGAACAAAGTATTTAATAAGAATATTTCATTCATTCAGATCTAGGATGTGTTATTTTAGTGTTCCCTTTATTTTTTTGAGCAGTGCATATACGTTTCTTGTTAATCACATCAGATTGTAGGATTCACCTGCCTCTTCCATTCTATTGATTGCTATCATCTAATAAAAGGTTTTGTTGGGACAGATTACTGACCTTTAACTTTGGTAGATTAATATCCCCTCTCAGGTGCTTCCTCAGTATGATTAATACAGTAATAGCCATGCTTTTAGCCACAACAACACAAATGAGAAAATGCAAAAGGCAAAGGAATAAGTTACTGTCTATATTGTCAGTAGCAGAATTCATTATTGCTTCCAAAGACCTTGACAAGCCGCTGTGTTTTATAGCCCTTACAAATCAATAGGAATTTGTTCATGAGTTGAATTCCTTGTACATACAATTCGTAGTGAATGTTAAACACAATAGCAAGCAGAGTGTTACTAGCAGACAAGAAGAGGACATTCTGATTTTCATTCAATAGCAGCAGCTCCTCAATCTACACATCGGGCCTTGGGGCTAATTCAGTAAGGATAGCAAATTCTGCTAATCAGCAGAATTTGCTATCCTTTGGATCGCATGCTGGGGGCCGTCCATCGCTGGGCAAGGCCGCCCAGCATGCTGACCGGCACCTGCTCCCCTTGGTGAAGTAGAAATTGCGAGCTCCTCGCAATTTCTACTTCATCGTAAAAATTTGCAGAAGACCCAGCACCATCTTAGGCATCGCGGTGGCTGTGTGTGTTGTCACAATGCCACCGTAATCACGCCTACGACATGCCCCCATTCGCGTAGCACCGCCCACCATTCATGCCTCCCCGCCCCTGCAACGCTCCTTCTCCTCCGTGGAAATGGAGCATTGCCACGCCCCCCGTGATTGACAGACAGAGGCGATCGCATTTTCTGCGGCCCACCCAAAGAAAGTGTGAGTGCATGCGCAGGACGGGAGCTGCGCATGCACCCACGGAGCCATCTTAAAAATTGCAGTTGGATCGCAATTTGCGAACCAACCAGAATTAGCTCCTTGTACAGCATTACTAGGTTCATCCTGAAAATCTATTGAACAGTGGTCTTCATTCAGCTCGGATTGCAATTGCTACTAAACACACACTGATTGTGATTGCAATCGCAAATCTGCGAAGACCTCTAGCCAAACCCACAATCTCATATGCGATTATACAACCCCATATAAATCTATCACACTCCCATTGCACGCATAGATCATACTTACCTACGTTTTATTTCTCCTCTCCAGGAGAACACGAAGAGGAGACGTTGCAGGGAACTTTGGGGGTTGGGCTGTGACATCATAAAGCCCTGACCCCACACTGGAATACACTGCGGGTCCACTGGAAGGGGGTGGGGCTAAAATGACGTAATTTGCGTGATTTCAGCCCCTCCTCCACTCCACAGACACGTGAATACCGTCGAGTATCTCTCCATCCTGTCCGCTTCACTATGATGCGGGCAGGATGCGGGAGATCTGCCTGCTCTTCCAGGGTGCGGGGGGCTGCCCCAAAAATCGGGGAGCCTCCCGCAACTTCCGGGAGAGTAGGCAAGTATGACAGATACAAACACAACATTGCGTACATTCACTCAAAATTCAGAGAATAAACGCATCTTTTAGTCATAGATGTCAGCACAAAACTGGGATGGTTTGTTTCTCGTCGTATTCTGTCTGAATAATGGCCCTCATTCCGAGTTGTTCGATAGCTGCTTTCGTAAGCAGCGCAGCGATCACGCAAAAAAACGGCAATTCTGCGCATGCGTATGGGTCGCACTGCGCACGCGCGTCGTACTTTCACAAAAGCCGATGCAGTTTTACTGGCCGCAGAGTGATTGACAGGAAGTGGGTGTTTCTGGGTGGTAACTGACCGTTTTCGGGGAGTGTGTGTACAAACGCAGGCGTGCCAGATAAAAACGCAGGAGTGGCTGGGAAAACGTAGGCGTGGCTGGCCGAACGCAGGGCGTGTTTGTGATGTCAAAACAGGAACTAAATAGTCTGAAGTGATCGCAAGCTAGGAGTAGGTCTGGAGCTACTCTGAAACTGCACAATCTTTTTTTGTAACAGTGCTGCGATCCTTTCGTTCGCACTTCTGCTAAGCTAAGATACACTCCCAGAGGGCGGCGGCTTAGCGTTTGCACTGCTACTAAAAGCAGCTAGCGAGCGAACAACTTGGAATGAGGGCCAATGCTAGGCAGGCATTAAGAGTCATGGAGTGAACACAATACATACATTTAAAATAATAAAATAACACGTGTTGCTCGCAATAATAATATCAATACTGTGCTAAATTGAGCATACACACAACAACATACATACCTAAGGAAAAGTGTTATTTTGCCAATTTAAAAAATATGATTTATTACATTTGGCATGCAGCACATAGCATTCCCTGCATCACTATGATCACCATCAGCGGCCTGTGATTTTGCACTTATTAGCTTGACCATCGGTACTTTTGCTGTTGCCATCAGTACTTCCACAATCTGCGTAGCTCTCTAGCTACTCAGCCTGTGTTGTTGATGCGTTTGTAATTACTGCATATATTGCGATTACAATGCCCATGACACACCCACTACATGCACGCATCGCAGAAATTGCATACTCATCCCACTGACGCGCATCCATTACTCCTTCTTATTGTTGCTAAAGGTAATCGCTACTGTGTTTGCAGGTACCTAGATACGATCATGAAAACCAGACTTGGCCCGTGAGCATTGCCTTGTTTATGATTGTGTACGCATGCTCGGTTTGCTGAAAATCGCTTATTTCATGATTATTCGCATGTGCAGCTGATGCTGAATTCGGCCCAATGTCAAGAATATAGTTGTTTTGGAATTCTGTGTTGAACATTATTACATGTCATATATTATAAATGTATACTATAATTTGTTAAAAACTGAAAATAACTAAATATAAATTATAAAAAAAAAAAAATCTAATTATGTCATTAATACCCCTTTCACACCAAACGAATAACCTGGGTTATTGCCAGGGAAACCTGGGTCTAGGTTTGGTGTCAAAGGCAGTGACGTGAGGTGAATTGCTTTGGAAGCACACATGGGGATGGGTCTGAATGCTGGGAGCATTTCTCACCCCCTACTCACTGTAACTCTCCCCTCACTACACGAGGCTACAGTGCCCATTAAGTCTTCTACCTGCATCCCAGTGCATTCTCTTGCTGCTGCTGACTGAGCTCAGACGACAGTGCACTTCCTGGTCTCGTGACACATCCAAGTGTCCATCAGTGCATAAGTACACCCTACACTCAGAAGCATGCCTCTATTGCAGCCAAAATAACAATGGGCGGTCTCACAACACACACACAGCACCAATCACAACTCCCCCATTTTTTCACAATGGGCTTTTGAATATTTTTAGCTCCAGGCCCATGTAGCTCTTAATCCAGCTCTGCCCGCCACCTGCTCTGAAAAGCAGTGTCTGACTGTAGAACCGAGGCAAATCTGTTGCTGCCTCATCTCACATTTCCCTGCAGATCCAGGGATCTCCACAAAGCTGGTGAGTGTTGGTTATAAAAAGGATTACAATAAACAAAGAAGATGTTTATGTTAGAAATATCTTCTTTGTATTATTCTGATCGTTTTTTTATTAAATCTCAGGAGTTTGACAGGGAGTATGACAGGGGGTGGGGGTGGGGGGCTTTGCCGCCCCTGCCTACCCTGACTGCATGTCCCTGGTGAAAGGGTCTACCTGGGTTGTGTTACCTGAGAATACGACCCTGGAAGCTACCTGGGTAAAACTTGAAACCGTGTTCAATAACTCACGTTGGACCAGGGGTTTTTGGTGTGAAAGGAGTGTAATAATTTACTGTCTGGGCTGGACCTGTTATAATATGGTCATAAAGTACTTATGAACTTCATAAGTCTACATAGAACTACGTAGTTACTTTATGATATCACTTATTCCAGCTGCCAACATTGTCCATATTCAGACACCATCATACTGTAATATAGAATATTGATTAAATGTACAAGTTGTACTATAATATTTATTGAAGCAATGTTTTCAGAATGCCTTTATTTTATTGCTAGTACTGGAGAATCACATTAATTCTAGGCTGCTATAGAAAGAGAACCATTATTATTTCCCTATTAGTGGGGCACCAACAATCTAACCATTGAACATACAAGACTGTTTTAGTAGTTTCAAGCAAAGTGATTTAGCATTTCAAGAGAATATCCTGTCTATTCAATATCCATTATTATAGGTGAATATATTATATTTCACTTAAAATTTTAAAATTAAAGCATCGTACCTGTTTATTGTATAGGTAACACAGGAGATACCACTGATAACTCCGGCTAAACTTGCTGTCCTGATGTCCCCAGGCATCCCCAAACATTAGTATGGGA
This sequence comes from Pseudophryne corroboree, assembly GCF_028390025.1. NCBI lineage: Eukaryota > Metazoa > Chordata > Amphibia > Anura > Myobatrachidae > Pseudophryne > Pseudophryne corroboree. The sequence goes on along the minus strand of NC_086448.1, from coordinate 227,706,190 downwards.
AGCTACCAGTGGCGGATCTTACCTATGGGCTGCAAGTGTCAGTTAGCCAGATGCAGTCCGTGACTGCAATGGCTTCACTGTGACTGGCAGTGATACCTATTGGAAGTCCTACCTGTCAGTCACAGACACTGCAGGCAGTCCCACTGGGAGGTGTTTCCTGGCCAGGCTGCGATAACCAGAGAGCAAGCATCCTGTAGGAAGCCACTCCCTTCCTTGTCTGCAGCCCTAGCCGCCTTCTATGAGCTGCAGCCGACGCAGTCCACAGAAACCAGGGGTTTCCGCCACGGCTACTGTGCATGCCTGCCAGATCCATTGTGTAGGTGACTTTGATAACTGCTGCCAACTTGAGATGGTGTTAGTTCCCAGAGCCCCGCACTTTCCTATGGGAAGGTGGTCCAGGTTCGGCCCCTCTGACAGTCTACATCTGTTACATGACATACGCAGTGCTGGAAAAGAAAGCTGCTGGAACCTGAGGAGGGGACGAACACTGTCTGACACAAACAGCGTGTATGCGTACCAAGGTCGGCGGGCACAGGTGGAGTTGAACCATGAGGACCTGAGGAAGGTGGAGGTGGCAGCAGCTTATCAGTGACAATAGCGCCAACTGGATCATCTATTGACGTGGGTAGTGGGGCAGGCTTTTTACTGTGCAGGGCCGTGAAGGAGGTGGAACTAGCTCCACCTACCATTACAGGTGGTGGAACTCAGTTACAGCCTGTCCCCCCCCAATTTAACCCCTGTTGTAGAGTCCCTTCCACAAGGGTTACTGTATTTGGTATAAGGTAATAGAACTGTGGGGTGCATGATACTCGCACTACATCACAAGAGCTAGCAATTTAGAATCAGTGTGTCTCTGTCAAGAGATAAAATCACTCATATGAACACTTTATATGTCTTCGATACATATTAACTCATCATTACATCACAGACTCATAACTAGAAGTCTCAGTAAACACCAAATACTAAGATGATATTGTGCAGTGTGTTCGTATTAAATGTATCTTAGCCTTAGATTTATACTGGCACTTTATAGCTTCTGAAAATGACTGTCTCGGCTCTGAAAAGTAATTCCACCCTGTCATATTTGTCTTTGGAAATTGTAACAAATTACGGTGATTTACAACATCAAACTTGAGTCTTCCATTTTTCCCCCAGAAGGGAATGTCGCTGATGGCAAGATTCTAGGCCATTCATTTATTCTATGTGGAAGGTGACAGTGAAAAACATGCTTCATCTCTACAGCATGCTGAATGACACCCTCTTTCCCTTTGAGGAGAGGCTGTCAACATAACTCAAGCTGTCAAGGAACCTTTACAAAGGACCTGGAACAAATCTAAATTGCCACTACCTGCAAGCCTGCTAATGAGCTGTGACTGCCTTCCACTGCAATGGCTGGCTTCACCAGGAGTACTTGCTTCTGACCCTTATGGTCTCTTTCCAGTCAATATACGTTGCAATATCATCTGTCAGTCCATAAGGACAGGTCAAAATGGGCAACATATTTTAAAATAACAACTTAGCTTACTTAAAGAGCAATTTTAACCTTAAAGTGCCAATAAATAGCAAAAGGGCAATGCCATGAGTGTAGCAGTTGCTGACTTAGTGTTCTAGGTCTCCAGATATTTGCTATATCTATTAAAATATATAATAGTTACTGTGACTGTGAGGAGCAAGGCATCACAAATGCAATACTGTACCTACAGTACCTTAATTCTCTTTATTCCATAACAACAGAATGACCCGCTCCCTTCTGATACGTGTACCAATAGTTTATTCCTATACTGTACAAATGACATACAGTCCTGACATCATAATGATATTGACCCTGAAATTAAATGATCTATAATTCTAAATGTAAATATTAATTTACTTCAAGATATATTTTGCATAGGATTGCTTGTACAAAAAAAGTACATATAAATGATACTCCTGAAGTCATTATTCTTAGTAAACATACATCAAGTTAAAGAAAAAAAAAAACATTTAGGTACAATAAAATGTGTATTTCCTGTACGGCATAAGGAGAGAAAGCAAGATCGGCTTGAGGGCCGGTCGACCAGCGCGGCCGAACAGGGGTGCCACCCTGTAGACGGCACAGTGCAGCAGCCACCTACGTGAATCACAGACATACGCAGCCTCCAAGACCTGTCATAGCAGCAGTTGGGACCCAGCCGGCCAGAGAAGGAAGAGGAGTTACATGAGATTTGTTTTCTTTTTTTACTCAGGGTGGGATGTACTAAGCATTGCATCCACTTACTGTGTACTTACTAATCACACGCGGTAGTGATAAGATCCTTCTTTGATAAGATTTTTTTCTTTTTCAAAATGAGAATATTTATATTACATCACCCCTTTGTTACCACCTGTTAACCAACGTATGAATAATTGATTGTATGTGTGTTGGACCAGCATTTATGGGGTCAGCATGTGTGATAAGATTCTGAATTTAGATATGACTTCGGGTTAATGCCTAGTCTCATCCCAATCCCAAAAATTTAAAGTATAAAAAACACATAATAACACTATAAGGCCTTAGACAGCAGTGTGTGGAACATGTATGAGAGAATAACATGGTTGACAGTAGATAACAAAGGGGTGATTTAATATAAATATTCTAATTTTGAAAAAGAAATAGGTCTTAGCAAATAATTACCTTATCAGTACTTACAAATGCGATTAGAGTTGCAAAGGACAGCTCTACTAATAAGAGCGATCCTTTTCGGTGTGTGGCCTTCCGGGTTTAGGACCTGAGAGTCCCCCTGCACATGCGCAGAGTGACTCAGCAGCCACAGGGGCAGGGGGTGCTGGGAGGGATCCAATTGGATCCCGCTCAGGGGGTGTTGTGAAAAGAAGTCCATAGGCTTCTATTTGGTAACACAACCCTAACGTGGCCTTACCTGCCACATGAAACGCGTTAGAGGCTAAGAGTGGGGACCCCCATTTTTAACAAAGGACCTAGCAACCAGCCGCACTAAGTGCTGCCACATGCCTGAAAGACGTGATTAGCCGAGACCGCTACCGTTGGATGCAGGAGCAACACATGCAGCAGGAGACTGACAGGACCTGTATGCTATGCACATAGACTCCCCGGCATCAAGGCAACACCACTGCCAATAGGGCCCTCAAAGTAGAGACAAACAAGGAACAGCAATGAACCTTACCGGGTCTCCACTTACTTTATCCTAAAAGCAGCTATATACATAGTTTTTACATGTAAGAAATATTATTAACAATTATTTATTTTTAATGGAGCCACTAAGACTTATTTTTATAGTACTCATTCTAAACCCTTATGATTCTTGAACTTACGGGGTCTATTTACTAAGCATTGTATGGAGATAAAATCAACGGAGATAAAGTACCAGCCAATCAGCTCCTAACTGCCATTTTTCAAACCCAGCCTCTGAAATGTTAGATAGGAGCGGATTGGCTGGTACTTTATCTCTGTTGACTTTATCTCCATCCAAGGCTTAGTAAATAGACCCCTAAGTGAGCTGCTTCCTTTACACGTAGCGCGGTTACACTACCAAATATTTGCCATAGCTGTTTAGTGGTAGAGGTTCTCTGAATTGTTTAACAGTGGTTCATTTAACTGGTTCTAAATCAGTGCTTCTCATTCAAACAGGCTCCCTAACATTTCAGGTTTTAAAGATCTCCATGCTTCTTAAACACAGATTATTTAACCAGTACCTCAGTCCGTTTGATTATACCATCCATGTACGAGCATGGATATCTTTAAAACCTGGACTATTAAGGTACCTTGAGAGTCGAGAGAACCACTGTCTTAAATAATCCAAATTCAGAATGGATTCTTAAAGTATAGACAAAAACTGGGTACACATCGTTCACAGACATATCGCGTCAGCACAGCCGATGTCCGATATACCTACAGATATATTGGCGCATCTGGCTTTGTGTACGGATGGCTCGCTGAAAACCCGTACTTCTTGATTGAAGTCAAAGCTGGATGGGCAAATTCAAATGTCTGCACAGCTGTGACGTTAGGATGACACATCAAGTGGCTGATCAGTTAGTGTATATGCTTACCTGAATCGACCGCTTGGTCGGCGAGATGTCGAGTCTTCCGTCAAGTCGACCTAGTTTGTACTCAGCATTAGAAATGCAAACAAAATTCCAGCAAAACTAACAGGTTCTAATGTTGCAGCATGGTGGTTAGCATTGCTGCCACACAGTGCTGGGGCAATGAGCTTAAGTCCAATCAGGGCACTCTATGTGTATGGTTTGTATGTTCTCCCATTATTTGTATGTGTTGCCTCCAAGTAATCCGGTTTCCTTCCAATCTCAAACATACTGGATCCTAGTATGTATAAAAAAATGAATGGAAAGCAACATTCTATGAGTAAAACTCAATTTAAGATTTGCGTTAACAGCTCAGTTATAAACTACATGTTAAACAAATTTCAGTACTTTAGAGAATGTTTCGATCACAAGTTTGAGGCAGCCTGCTAGCATTTCTGTTTATTAGTTCCAGTCCAGAACTCTACAGTATTTATGTTTCCAGTGCTGAAGTAGTAGATTACATTTACAGTTGTTGACATCATCTGTTGTTCTCCATTTCTGCAGCCTCCAATCCATAACTGAATATTAGGCTTTAAGGTTATGTGTGGGGGGGGTTTGCCTTTTCTTGCAATTGAAGCAAACTTAGGGCCTAATTCAGACCCGATCGCTGATACAATAGCGATCGCAGCCTGAAGCCATTGCGCGTGCGCACCTCATGAGGCCCAGTGAGATGCGAAAGCATCTCAGGGCTGCGATTGCCTCTGCCTGAGTGATAAGCAGAGGCAGTCGCGGGGCGGGAGGGGGTGTGCCAACGGCATTAGAATGCAGGCGTGTCCGGACCATTGTGGGGGCGGTGGCTCGCAGGCGACTGCATGACATTACACGCAGCCGCTGTGACCCGGAACACAGCGGGTATCCGCCTGTCAACATAGCTAGGCTGCGCAGGTAGGTAGCTACTTGGCGGGTGCGAAAGCATCGCCGCCGTGCAAAACTTTCGCACCCGTGCGTGGGGGTGGGGGGTAGGGCATGACATGTGGGGTGGACTAGCCCTGTGCTGAGCGTCCCCCCGCATGTCAGAGATACTGATCGCAGATGTGCTAAATTTAGAGCACATCTACGATCAACTCTGAATTACCCACTTAATGAAGTAGTTTTTTTTTATACATATACACAAGTTAAACATCCACAACAGAAAACAGACAATAACAAAGAGATTTTAACAAAATCTCATAATGCAAAAAATAAATAATTGAAATAACTGCATTAAAAATGATTTGCATTCGCTGTAGTACTGTATTATGCAGTTTTGGCACTCGGTAGAAAGGTATTAGGTCTACAGTGACTGCATTTAGAAAGCAATTTACAGGATTGTGGTTCCTTGTGCTGGTTTGAAAAGCAGTGATAATTAATATGTTTTTTTGCAGCTGACAGGCGAACAAAAACAATAATTGAACGGTACCATTTTACCCACAAGGCAAGATGATAATTAGAGGTTTAACAGACAGTTCGGATTTAATCTGAACAGTAGAAGCTTCTATGCTTTTTACTGCTTGGAACCTAGGACAAGGTTTAGAGAAAGGAAAATATGAAGGCAGAACACATACATTACTGTTTGCTTAGCCTATTACACATTGCAAATGATATATCAGTACATGAGGGAATATGAGCTTTGGTTCTTTTCTGCTATGATAGTAGCAGGGCAGTTGCACCATTCAGGAGACACATTAATGTTAGAGGGATAGAGCAGCGAGCCTGGTCTTTCTGGTCTGGTTCTCACTACTTTCCGAACTAGCTCAGTATAATAGATCTCAGCAACATGGCTTTCACAACATTCCGTTTGTAAACTAATGTTTGTGGAATAGAATATTGAGAGGTGCTGAGATGTGTCTGAGATAGAGAGGGCAGGAGAGAGACAGAGAGATGGCAGGAGAGACAGACAGGAAGAGAGAGAGAGTGAGAGAGAGAGAGAGAGAGAGAGAGAGAGAGTAGTGTGGACTTTCACCCTCTACAGTATATCACAGAACAGAAAATTCTGAGGCTTGAAGGGCAAAATCACCTGCAATATTCGGCAGCTTCACATTCACCCAAATTTCGATTGTCTTTTTTTGTCTTCTTCTATTGAAAACTAAAGTAAATTATACTAAGGGAACGTACCATGTTTTTTAGAGAGGATTGCGCCTTTAATGTAAAGATCAAATATCTTTATTCCTCGTGAGGTCCTCAGAGTTTTCCACACTGTGTGTATATTTATGAATATCCCTAGTACCTCTTAAAATTTAGGTTTCATGGCCCCCTTTTAAGGCCCCCAAACACTACAGCGATGTGACCGAGGCTGAAGTCGGAGGCGATTTCCCTTGAACCGCCCGGCAGCTTCCCGGGCGTCAGGATCACATATGATACATTGTATGCGGTCCTTTTGTATACAATGTATCGTATGCGATCCCAGCCATGCCTGCGGGATCCGACATATCACGAGTGCAGCACTAACGACCTAGGGGCTCCGATCCAATGCTCACGGGAACGCGCATCGGATCGAATGTAAAACACATCCGATTTGCCACTTTTCATCCGATTTATCGTTTCGAAAGGTCGAAATTGGATGAAATCGGGCATTATCATTCTAGTGTATGGGGTCCTTAAGAGTAATTGAACCCTTGCATATGATAATAATAATAATGATAATAATAATAACAACAATAATACATAACTTTCTGCAAATAAACTACACTTTCATATTTCCATGTAATATATTTTTTGGGGGGATTTACCACATTAAGCTAATAACAATTTGTTCCTGGTTGATTGACTGTTAAACAACAAATATCAAATATCATACAGGAAGTTCAAATATATTTAATTGTGAAAGTTTAAAAAGGGTTACTAGTTGTGAATAATGATGGTACGTTTTTCATTATAGGTTTTACCTTATAATACAAGAGCTTTAATAAAGTTCATATATTATTATTTGTGTTCAAAGCTCAAGACTGCAGTTGCCTAACATTTATTTTCATTTCATTTCATTTTAAAAACAAGCAAATAATGCTACTATGTCTAAATATTACTGCTACTACTACTACTACTACTACTACTACTACTACTACTACAACTACAATAATAATAATAATAATAATAATAATAATAGTAATAATAATAATAAAACAGTATCTGCAACTCAGCTCATATTAATTACACTTACATGTTAAATCTCATTTTTCTTCAAGAAGTTGACACTTTATGCTATTAAGGTCTCGGGTTATACAGAGAGAACTATTTATCAAAATGCACCAGGTTGATCTACGATTAAAAAAAATTGGTTTCAGTGGGATTTATCATTTTGTGATGAATTTGGGTTTATTTTTACATTAGTTTTGTCCCAGTTATGCAGCTGGACATGTTTAATAAATGTCGTTACTGTATTACATATTTTTATTACTTATAAACAGGCAACATAATCTGCAGCAAAGTATATTTTACAGTATTCTACAACAAATAAATCCATTTGAAAACCATACATATGCTACTTTACATAAACAAAATTACATATTTCATAGTATCTGATCAATGCCAAAAGCCTAAAAATGAACGTAATTGGAAATGTACACTCCATTGAATTTCAGAAACTGCTACAGTATATTTCATAACAGTACCACCAGACGTATTGTATATAGTATTTGGCAGCAGTGCAATGGTATATATATATATATATATATATATATATATATATATGTAGCACATTTAACAAGAATGCAACTGTTATGATGAGGAATTATGTCCCTATTACTGTAATGGGAATTAAGAATTTCTGTACATAATATTTTGGCTTATCATTGACGACAGTTATTTGAACTGCTGGTCATGTGTCATCTCTTAGGGCTTGCTCCAATATTGTGGTTTAAATTGTTCTGGTTGTTTGATGTTGATGGGGTATTCATAAAAGAAACCACAATGTAGAAACATTGTTTCTGTTCATTTCTGTTTCACATGTGAGAACTAGAAGTTCTGGCCAGATACTGGCGCCAGAATCCCGACACATGATGGAATGCCGACGCCGGAATCCCGAAAGGGAACAGGACGCAAGGTTTAGGCGATCCCAGGGGGACTCAGCATTAGGGTGCGGGGAAGGGGAGAGGGGGGGATAGTTCCGATTAGGTACCTTCAAGGGAGGGTTAGGGTACGGTAGGGGGGAAGGGGGAGGGGGTGGCTACTTACCGCCGCTTGTTTGGATTTCAATTATCAGGATGCCGCGGTCGGTCTCCTGACCGCCAGCGTCCTGACAGCTGGCATTTCATACCCAGCCTTCTAGATTACTCCAACTTTCTCATACAGTACTACAAATCATTCCAACCTCAGAGAAACTTGCATGTTTTCATTTTTGTTTCATTTCTTTAGTAACTCTATATCTTCAACAAAAGTTTGGGATACATGCTGAGAATGGAAAAAGTCATCTCTCGTCACCTGCTGACCACCAGACATGGCCCTGCTGCACCTACTGCTACAGTATATCCCGGTAAGTTAGGGAAGTAACTCACCAGATATGAGGACTGAAGTCTACCTGTCATACAATAAGTTCTCATTGTGTAGAGTGATCATATTATCCCTTTTACCTGTGACGCTCATGGATTACACAGGTTCTGTGGCTGATTAAGACCAGCTGAAATGTAGGCCTGAAGTCAGCCAGCCACAGAACCTGTGTAATCTATGAGCGTCCCAGGTAAAAGGGATAATAAGAATTTACTTACCGATAATTCTATTTCTCGGAGTCCGTAGTGGATGCTGGGGTTCCTGAAAGGACCATGGGGAATAGCGGCTCCGCAGGAGACAGGGCACAAAAGTAAAGCTTTCCGATCAGGTGGTGTGCACTGGCTCCTCCCCCTATGACCCTCCTCCAAGCCAGTTAGGTACTGTGCCCGGACGAGCGTACACAATAAGGGAGGAATTTTGAATCCCGGGTAAGACTCATACCAGCCACACCAATCACACCGTACAACTTGTGATCTAAACCCAGTTAACAGTATGATAACAGCGGAGCCTCTGAAAAGATGGCTCACAACAATAATAACCCGATTTTTGTAACTATGTACAAGTATTGCAGATAATCCGCACTTGGGATGGGCGCCCAGCATCCACTACGGACTCCGAGAAATAGAATTATCGGTAAGTAAATTCTTATTTTCTCTATCGTCCTAGTGGATGCTGGGGTTCCTGAAAGGACCATGGGGATTATACCAAAGCTCCCAAACGGGCGGGAGAGTGCGGATGACTCTGCAGCACCGAATGAGAGAACTCCAGGTCCTCCTTAGCCAGGGTATCAAATTTGTAGAATTTAGCAAACGTGTTTGCCCCTGACCAAGTAGCTGCTCGGCAAAGTTGTAAAGCCGAGACCCCTCGGACAGCCGCCCAAGATGAGCCCACCTTCCTTGTGGAATGGGCATTTACATATTTTGGCTGTGGCAGGCCTGCCACAGAATGTGCAAGCTGAATTGTATTACACATCCAACTAGCAATAGTCTGCTTAGAAGCAAGAGCACCCAGTTTGTTGGGTGCATACAGGATAACAGCAAGTCAGTTTTCCTGACTCCAGCCGTCCTGGAACATATTTTCAGGGCCCTGACAACATCTAGCAACTTGGAGTCCTCCAAGTCCCTAGTAGGTGCAAGGCACCATAATAAGCTGGTTCAGGTGAAACACTGACACCACCTTAGGGAGAGAACTGGGGACGAGTCCGCAGCTCTGCCCTGTCCGAATGGACAAACAGATATGGGCTTTTTTGAGAAAAAACCACCAATTTGACACTCGCCTGGTCCAGGCCAGGGCCAAGAGCATGGTCACTTTTCATGTGAGATGCTTCAAATCCACAGATTTGACTGGTTTTAAACCAATGTGATTTGAGGAATCCCAGAACTACATTGAGATCCCACAGTGCCACTGGAGGCACAAAAGGGGGTTGTATATGCAATACTCCCTTGACAAACTTCTGGACTTCAGGAACTGAAGCCAATTTTTTCTGGAAGAAAATCGACAGGGCCGAAATTTGAACCTTAATGGACCCCAATTTGAGGCCCATAGACACTCCTGTTTGCAGGAAATGCAGGAAACGACCGAGTTGAAATTTCTTTGTGGGGCCTTCCTGGCCTCACACCACGCAACATATTTTCGCCACATGTGGTGATAATGTTGTGCGGTCACCTCCTTTCTGGCTTTGACCAGGGTAGGAATGACCTCTTCCGGAATGCCTTTTTCCCTTAGGATCCGGCTTTCCACCGCCATGCCGACAAAACGCAGCTGCGGTAAGTCTTGGAACAGACATGGTACTTGCTGAAGCAAGTCCCTTCTTAGCGGCAGAGGCCATAAGACCTCTGTAAGCATCTCTTGAAGTTCCGGGTACCAAGTCCTTCTTGGCCAATCCGGAGCCATGAGTATAGTTCTTACTCCTCTACGTCTTATAATTCTCAGCACCTTAGGTATGAGAAGCAGAGGAGGGAACACATACACCGACTGGTACACCCACGGTGTTACCAGAACGTCCACAGCTATTGCCTGAGGGTCTCTTGACCTGGCGCAATACCTGTCCCGTTTTTTGTTCAGACGGGACGCCATCATGTCCACCTTTGGTATTTCCCAACGGTTTACAATCATGTGGAAAAAACTTCCCGATGAAGTTTCCACTCTCCCGGGTGGAGGTCGTGCCTGCTGAGGAAGTCTGCTTCCCAGTTTCCATTCCCGGGATGAAACACTGCTGACAGTGCTATCACATGATTTTCCGCCCAGCGAAAAGTCCTTGCAGTTTTTGCCATTGCCCTCCTGCTTCTTGTGTCGCCCTGTCTGTTTACGTGGGCGACTGCCGTGATGTTTTTCCCACTGGATCAATACCGGCTGACCTTGAAGCAGAGGTCTTGCTAAGCTTAGAGCATTATAAATTTACCCTTAGCTCCAGTATATTTATGTGGAGAAAAGTCTCCAGACTTGATCACACTCCCTGGAAATTTTTTTCTTGTGTGACTGCTCCCCAGCCTCTCGGGCTGGGCTCCGTGGTCACCAGCATCCAATCCTGAATGCCGAATCTGCGGCCCTCTAGAAGATGAGCACTCTATAACCACCACAGGAGAGACACCCTTGTCCTTGGATATAGGGTTATCCGCTGATGCATCTGAAGATGCGATCCGGACCATTTGTCCAGCAGATCCCACTGAAAAGTTCTTGCGTGAAATCTGCCGAATGGAATTGCTTCGTAGGAAGCCACCATTTTTACCAGGACCCTTGTGCAATGATGCACTGTTTTTAGGAGGTTCCTGACTAGCTCGGATAACTCCCTGGCTTTCTCTTCCGGGAGAAACACCTTTTTCTGGACTGTGTCCAGAATCATCCCTAGGCACAGCAGACGTGTCGTCGGGATCAGCTGCGATTTTGGAATATTTAGAATCCACCCGTGCTGTTGTAGCAGTATCCTAGATAGTGCTACTCCGACCTCCAACTGTTCCCTGGACTATGCCCTTATCAGGAGATCGTCCAAGTAAGGGATAATTAAGACGCCTTTTCTTCGAAGAAGAATCATCATTTCGGCCATTACCTTGGTAAAGACCCGGGGTGCCGTGGACAATCCAAACGGCAGCGTCTGAAACTGATAGTGACAGTTCTGCACCACGAACCTGAGGTACCCTTAGTGAGAAGGGCAAATTTGGGACATAGAGGTAAGCATCCCTGATGTCCCGGGACACTATATAGTCCCCTTCTTCCTGGTTCGTTATCACTGCTCTGAGTGACTCCATCTTGATTTGAACCTTTGTAAGTGTTCAAAAAATTTTTTAGAATAAGTCTCACCTAGCCTTCTGGCTTCAGTACCACAATATAGTGTGGAATAATACCCCTTTTCTTGTAGTAGGAGGGGTAATTTAATTATCACCTGCTGGGAATACAGCTTGTGAATTTTTTCCCATACTGCCTCCTTGTCGGAGGGAGACCTTGGTAAAGCAGACTTCAGGAGCCTGCGAAGGGGAAACGTCTCGACATTTCAATCTGTACCCCTGGGATACTACTTGTAGGATCCAGGGGTCCTGTACGGTCTCAGCGCCATGCTGAGAACTTGTCAGAAGCGGTGGAACGCTTCTGTTCCTGGGAATGGGCTGCCTGCTGCAGTCTTCTTCCCTTTCCTCTATCCCTGGGCAGATATGATCTTATAGGGACGAAAGGACTGAGGCTGAAAAGACGGTGTCTTTTTCTGCAGAGATGTGACTTAGGGTAAAAACGGTGGATTTTCCAGCAGTTGCCGTGGCCACCAGATCCGATGGACCGACCCCAAATAACTCCTCTTCCTTTATACGGCAATACACCTTTGTGCCGTTTGGAATCTGCATCACCTGACCACTGTCGTGTCCATAACATCTTCTGGCAGTTATGGACATCGCATTTACTCTTGATGCCAGAGTGCAAATATCTCTCTGTGCATCTCGCATATATAGAAATGCATCCTTTAAATGCTCTATAGTCAATAAAATACTGTCCCTGTCAAGGGTATCAATATTTTTAGTCAGGGAATCCGACCAAGCCACCCCAGCTCTGCACATCCAGGCTGAGGCGATCGCTGGTCGCAGTATAACACCAGTATGTGTGTATATACTTTTTATGATATTTTCCAGCCTCCTGTCAGCTGGTCCTTGAGGACGGCCCTATCTATAGACGGTACCGCCACTTGTTTTGATAAGCGTGTGAGCGCCTTATCCACCCTAAGGGGTGTTTCCCAACGCGCCCTAACTTCTGGCGGGAAAGGGTATACCGCCCATAATTTTCTATCGGGGGGAACCCACGCATCATCACACACTTTATTTAATTTATCTGATTCAGGAAAAACTATGGTAGTTTTTTCACATCCCACATAATACCCTCTTTTGTGGTACTTGTAGTATCAGAAATATGTAACACCTCCTTCATTGCCTTTAACGTGTGGCCCTAATAAGGAATACGTTTGTTTATTCACCGTCGACACTGGATTCAGTGTCCCTGTCTGTGTCTGTGTCGACCGACTAAAGTAAACGGGCGTTTTAAAAACCCCTGACGGTGTTTTTGAGACGTCTGGACCGGTACTAATTGTTTGTCGGCCGTCTCATGTCGTCAACCGACCTTGCAGCGTGTTGACATTATCACGTAATTTCCTAAATAAGCCATCCATTCCGGTGTCGACTCCCTAGAGAGTGACATCACCATTACAGGCAATTGCTCCGCCTCCTCACCAACATCGTCCTCCTACATGTCGACACACACGTACCGACACACAGCACACACACAGGGAATGCTCTGATAGAGGACAGGACCCACTAGCCCTTTGGAGAGACAGAGGGAGAGTTTGCCAGCACACACCAAAAACGCTATAATTATATAGGGACAACCTTATATAAGTGTTTTCCCTTATAGCATTTTTTATATATTTCTAACGCCAAATTAGTGCCCCCCCTCTCTGTTTTAACCCTGTTTCTGTAGTGCAGTGCAGGGGAGAGCCTGGGAGCCTTCCCTCCAGCCTTTCTGTGAGGGAAAATGGCGCTGTGTGCTGAGGAGATAGGCCCCGCCCCTTTTTCGGCGGCCTCGTCTCCCGCTCTTAACGGATTCTGGCAGGGGTTAAATATCTCCATATAGCCTCCGGAGGCTATATGTGAGGTATTTTTAGCCAAAATAGGTATTCATTTGCCTCCCAGGGCGCCCCCCTCCCAGCGCCCTGCACCCTCAGTGACTGCCGTGTGAAGTGTGCTGAGAGGAAAATGGCGCACAGCTGCAGTGCTGTGCGCTACCTTTAGAAGACTGAGGAGTCTTCTGCCGCCGATTCTGGACCTCTTCTTACTTCAGCATCTGCAAGGGGGCCGGCGGCAAGGCTCCGGTGACCATCCAGGCTGTACCTGTGATCGTCCCTCTGGAGCTGATGTCCAGTAGCCAAGAAGCCAATCCATCCTGCACGCAGGTGAGTTCACTTCTTCTCCCCTAAGTCCCTCGTTGCAGTGATCCTGTTGCCAGCAGGACTCACTGTAAAGTAAAAAACCTAAGCTAAACTTTTCTAAGCAGCTCTTTAGGAGAGCCACCTAGATTGCACCCTTCTCGGCCGGGCACAAAAATCTAACTGGCTTGGAGGAGGGTCATAGGGGGAGGAGCCAGTGCACACCACCTGATCGGAAAGCTTTACTTTTGTGCCCTGTCTCCTGCGGAGCCGCTATTCCCCATGGTCCTTTCAGGAACCCCAGCATCCACTAGGACGATAGAGAAAATATATACTCTATATTGTGCAGACATGCCACCATAAAGTTATTTGCTGAAATGAGCATTTCTGGGTTTCTTATTTTAAGACCAGTATTGCAGCAGTTGCATTTTGTATTTTGAGCATTCTATGCTCACCACATGATGACAGGTATGATTTGCTGGATAGGCACTACCTATATCTCACATTATTATTTTGTGCCAGTTGCCATAGTAACTCTTGAAGTAGCAATGCATTAAACAGATAAAACAGAGCATGAGCGTATGAGAACAGGTGATTCTATAATTAGCAGAGGTGAATTGGGTAGAATGACTCATGCATTGCTTCACCCAGCTGTTCAGAAGTGAACCTGGGAAAGAATCATGATATCTTAACTTTAGTTTCTTATAAGCATAGGTTAAGGGAGAAAAATATGCTTCCAATTTCAAAGCAAAATAAAAAATAACTGAAATGTGTTTTTTTCTACATATATTATTATTATTATTATTATTAGCTATCAATATAACACATACATATTCTGCAGAACTTTACAGATAATATTTGGTCATTATCACTGCCCCAGTGGAGCTTACCATCTATATTGTTATTTTTCAAGGCTCTATCTAGGTAAACAGGCAGGGCAAAATACATTTAATGAGAATCGGTGTAAGGTGCTGAGTGTCATTATACACATGGCTGCTTGGCCTGCAGTGGTTCACAACCATCCAATAGATAGGATGAGCCTGTCTCATGAGATGAGGGTTAGTGATGGGAATAGTTAGAGGTTAGGAGAAAGGGTGAGAATAATTGGGGTGGAGTAGGTGAGAGGCGTATGTATGACAGGGGCAGGCACATACAGTACCAAACAGAAGGCATGCTCACCTGCCCATCTTTTCTAGAAGAATGTGTGTAATACCACTTTCAGACATACAACCCTGCTCAGACCCGGGTTTTTCAACTCTAGACCCCCTTCCACACTATACACCTGAGATCTGTGAAATTCCTAAGTCGACCCTTTTCAGACATAAGCTTGGTTTGCCCTGGCATTCTACAAACCAGACTGCTCTCATGTCACACTGATACACATATACATGTCATATACACACTACACACAAACATGTCACATTCATACACACACGGCTTACTCACACACGTCACATTCATAAACACATTCATAAACTGTACTTACCATATACACACACACATTACACTCATACACACACCAGCCACCAGTGCTCACCACAACGGGCAACGTCTCTGTTGCTATCTGTGCCAGCTGCTTCTACTACACACTGCAGCACGGACTGCAAAAGTACGCTTGCCCCCTCCATAAAACCCTGCCCCCTCCAGGCAGCCCCAAAGTCCAATCAGAGGCTTCTAGGTAAAACCTGGGAGTAAATTCCCGAGTCGCACCATTCAGACCTAAACCGTTTTGTCTACCTGGAACGAAAGTCCCAGGTATAACTCTGGTCAATACCAGTGGCGCCGACCAGGGAACATCTCCTTTCAGACATACGCAAGACCCTCGTAGTTTGCCCAACCCCCGGAAAACCCCCCGGAATCTTGCTGTGTCTGAAAGGGGTACAAGTAACACCATCCATTCCACCCAGAACAGATTAGGTAATAACGAAGAATAAGAAGTTGATTAGTGTTAGGTTACATTACAGATTTTAGTTATATTGTAAATTTATTTTTTTTAATCAAAGAAGAGACTAGTATGGACTGATATGTGAAATGGTAATAAAGGAGCAAATACTACTACTACTACTACTATAATAATAATAATAATAATAATTATTATTATTATTATTATTATTATTATTATTAAAAGCACAAAATAATATAATATATGAAAGTAAAGAATATAAAAGGTAATAATAAACTGGATATTTTGGTTGTTCTTGATGTTATATCAAAGCCTGTATTGAGGACCTTGGGACCTGGCAAGGTTTACCAGCTGGATTTGGGATAGAAGATGAGATAATATACCTGTATAAGGTTGTGCAATAAACCCAATAAAAATAATACACTGTGTAGCTTAAAAAGGAACACATGTAATGTATCATTACAAGGAGTATTCCAGTCCTATTATAATTACAAGGAGACTCACAGTCCCATATCTTGTGTAATGTCTTGGAGAATTTTGGATGTATCTAGCACCAGGGCCGTAACTAGAGTGGGTGCACCAGCCACATGCACGTGCTATTGTCCATCTATAGATGTGCAGCGCTGGCCGCTGTAATGTCTAATAGTAGCAGTGCGCCTGGCTTCTTCTCTGCCAGATGCACCGTTGGTAATATATGTTACAGCAGGCAATACTGCAGCTGCCTGCCCTGTGTGCACCACTTCCTCTCATCCCTCCTTGCCTCCTGCAGGGACTCCTGCATGGCACAGGAGCCTATCTGTGGCTGGCTGCAGTTGCTTGGCACAACCAAAGCAAGGGGAGGGGGGGGGGGAGTGATAAGGAGGAATGAGGTGGAGGGGCTCTACCTGGCATGATGTGTATATGGTGCTTTATCTGGCATAATATGTATAAGGAGCTCTACCTGGCATAATGTGTATAAGGGGCTCTATTGTGGCATAATGTGTATAAGGGACTCTCCTGTGGCATAATGTGTATAAGGGGTACTACTTTGTGGTATAATGTGACTAATGGACACTGCTGTGCAGTGTAATGTGAATTGGTACTATTCTATGGCCACACCCCTTCCTTGTGAAGTCGCACCCATTCTCCATGAAGCCACACACCTATATTTTTGAATATAGGGGGGCATCAATTCACTTTCTGACACAGGAGGCACAGGTGTACTCATATTGAAATGCCTCCAAACTGTTATACCTGTAAATAAAGCAAACAGAAGTCCATGGGGAGGGATCCCTATCATTCATCTATATTCTGTAAATAAAATCCAGTTGGAGACTTTTAAGATATCTGTCAAGAAATGAGCCTCCTGGAAGAAACTTCCTATTTATAGTTTAAAACAAAAAGTTAAATAATTTAAACATTTTTTTTTATAAACACACAATATAAATAAGCAGTAAACTGAGGGTAAAATACTGTAGATGTGACCGTTGCACTTTACCTGGTATCAATATGTAAGAGCTTCAACCCATCCTCATAATATAATTATTATTCACTCTGCGTTCTAAGTGAGTATATCCGTTACCGAGCTGCAGCGGAGTAACTCCTAATTACCGTAAATATTGGCTCCAAGGCTTGAGTTATAGCAATAATATGGTCCAGATGATCTTAATTCCACTTTCAGTGTATTCTGCATGTTTAAATCACAAGGTCACCCTTCCAATAATTTGCCGAATGCAAATAAGTTTAGACCTTAAAGCAAGAACATTTTTGCATTCAGAAAGCAATTTGTTATGTGTTTTGGTACTTTGTGCTGAATTTTGCTGGTTGCTAAATGACCTGTCGTCCTGTCCACATGTGCCTGCAGTTGCCTGCGCATTGACAAATTACTTGTATTTATTGCTTTTTATTATGAGCAGTGTTCTCTTCTGGGGCTGGGGGCAGGGGTGCACCAACAATGTTTGCATCCAGCCACAGTGGTTAGACATGATCTATACCAACTCATCAGCAACAGCAATGCCTATGGCATTATAGAAAATTACTACAAATATAAAATACACATGTTGAAAAACATGAAATATACATGATAAATATCAGACATCTGCCAAAGACATGGATGCCTCTTAAATTCCCTGTGGAATAACAAACAAGACCTACATTAGAATGGGACCTAGAATGGCAAGCTTGCAGTGGTACCATGCTGTCCCTGGATTAATCCTCTTACTCCCTTTTTTATTTGCTTCTGTTTAATTACTGGAAATGGTCACAACTGATTATGTTTGATAGCTTCTATCGTATATCTGTATAAAAAGGAGATGTGGGCGATGTTACATAGAATCCTAGAATTTGACGGCAGATAAGAACCACTTGGCCCATCTTGTCTGCAAGGAAGTTGGAACTACAATACAGAGTTTTGCTGAGGGTGGGTTGGCAAAAGCTGGGATGCTATAAGCCTTCACTAAATTCTTCCTCTTTTTTTAGATCACTTTGCTCCAATAAAAGCAAGGAATGCTCCAGTACACTCATATTTTATACTCTGGATCATAAACTCTATGTGTGTATATACTGTAAATACATATATGAGTGAAGTGTACAATAGACCGGCACTCTACTGAAGAGCTTCTGTGCTCTAGTGCCCTCTGGAAACAAGTTGATATCAGTAGATACAAACAAGCAGCGGCACTCAGAGACTTGGTGATCCAAATGATATTAAATAAACATATAACAAAGTGGCGTGTGTGCCCCAAAATGTTGTCTGTCACATATGTTTATTTAATAACAATTAGTTATATATATATATATATATATAAAATTATATATATATATATACACACAGTGGTCGAAGAGGAAATTTTAAAGTGGGGGTATGGAAAAGTGAAGGTTGCAAATATGCGCGCGCCGAAGGCACGCATGCTCTGGGAAAGGGGCGTGGCCACTCAAAATTGGCGTGTCCTTCAGTGTAGTTTACCACACCATCTACCCCTTATACACATTGGTGGTCATTCCGAGTTGTTCGCTCGCTGCCGATTTTCGCAGTGCAGCGATCAAGTGAAAAAAATGGCAAAAATGCGCAGGCGCATGGTACGCAGCACGCATGCGCTAAGTACTTTCACACAAAACTTTGTAGATTTACACAAGCTCGAGCTACGTTTTTTCAGCACTCGAGTGATCGTAGTGTGATTGACAGAAAGTGGGTGTTTCTGGGCGGAAACTGGCCATTTTCAGGGAGTGTGCTAAAAAAACGCAGGCGTGCCAGGGAAAAACACAGGAGTGGCTGGAGAAACGGGGGAGTGGCTGGCCGAACGCAGTGCGTGTTTGTGACGTCAAACCAGGAACTAAACGGACTGAGGTGATCGCAGTCTAAGAGTAGGTCTGGAGCTACTCAGAAACTGCAGGGAATTATTTAGTAGCAGTTCTGCTAATCTTTCGTTCACTATTCTGCTAAGCTAAGATACACTCCCAGAGGGCGGCGGCCTAGCGTGTGCAATGCTGCTAAAAGCAGCTAGCGAGCGAACAACTCGGAATGACCACCATTATGCACCACAATAGTAGGACTCCTTTCACATTATTCCACACAGCATGAGTCCAAATTGACATTATAGCACACGGTATGAGCCAAAATTCACATTATAGCACATGGTATCAGTCAAAATTCACATTATAGCAAACGGTATGAGCCAAAATTCACATTATAGCACATAGTATGAGCCAAAATTCACATTATACCATATGGTATGAGCCGGAATTCACATCATGGCACACAGAATGAGCCCAAATTCACATTATAGCACACAGTATGAGCCAAAATTCACATTATAGCACACAGAATGAGCCAAAATTCACATTATAGCACACAGAATGAGCCGAAATTCACATTATAGCACACAGAATGAGCCGAAATTCACATTACAGTACACGGTATGAGCCGAAATTCACCCCAGGACCCCTCCCCGTATACCTAATTATGTGTATTTACATACACAATAGAAGGCCAGAGACCCCTTCTGCCTGGTGGTAGCACCCATGCCCACCTGTCCTATATATTGATTTTAATTAGGCTCCTGACATTTCTTAGACTGCATGCAGAGCAAGGTGAGTCCTGCACAAATGTATATCGGATTATCAGATGGGGGGTGGATTGCTGGGGAGTGCGTCCCCCTGGACTGTTGTGGCTGTTTGGCCTCAGGAGCAACACAGATTACTACTACTTATTTTCATATTTACTTTCATCCCTATCGTGTGTTTTGTTTCAATGTAACTAATTTCTCACCTTTACTTCTCCCCACTTTACCTCTCACTACTTTATTTCTCACCTCGTTACCTCTCACTAATTTACCTCTGCTGTTTTCAGCAGCCTCTCTCACTAACCTATCTTCACTTTTTTCACTATATATTTTTTCACCTTAGTGTTGCCCTGGGGTCACTCGGCTGCTTCGTTTTGGGGTGTCCCACGCCCTGGATTTGTACACCCCAAAAAAAATGTTAGGGACTTGCTCGACTAATGAGGTCACCTGGACGCGGTAGGCAATCCGTTACTTATGGCCATAACTATGCGAAGAACCTCGCTCAAAATGCAACATTTTATTGCAATGATTATTATTAATAAATTGGTAGTGTTTGAATTGTGCACCTGCAACCTTGTCTTTGTATGCAGTACTACCGAAATTCACATTATAGCACACAGAATGAGACGAAATTCACATTATGCGTGGAATGAGACATAATTCATGGAGAGTGACAGAGAGACAGGTAAATTGACAGTAGGGACTAGAGAGAGAGAAAGGCAGCAGGGTAAGATGACCTATTTAGCAGCGGCGGTGCTGAGGATGCTGTGGTCTGCGGTGGATGAGGAGGCTGTGGTCGGCATGGTGCGGAGGAGGGAGTTGGCGGAGGTGCAGAGAAGGACTCAGGATGTACTATGGTCTGTGTTTTTTTCACATCCTCACCGCTCTGCATCACAGCCTGACAGCAGCGTTAACGGATGAGACATCCCACCTCAGTGAGGTCGGTGGCGGCTGAAAGCAGCGCCGGCGTAGTGGAGGAGGCAGAGGGTGGCGGCGCAGCGGCTCCTATGACCGCGGCGCTACTATCTCAAATCTGCCGCGGACCGGCAGCCAATCAGGAGCAGCACAGCCGCTCCTGATTGGCTGCCGTTCCGCGGCAGATTTTAAATAGCATTGCCGCGGTCAGGTGCGAGAGCTAGACTGCAGTGCTCGAAGAAGTGCCGATATGCCATACCGTTGTATACCAGCTCACTTCGAGCACTGTATTATAAATATATATATATATATATATATATATATATATATATATCAGAATTTAAAACTGCACTAATATTGAGTGCAGTGCATGCCAGGCTTTGCAATTAATATTAATGTCATTTTAGATTTTATGTTCAAACCCTTCTAAAAGTGGCGGCTTGTAATAGTTTCTGCTTTATAAATGTACCCCTTAGCTTTGATGTGACAAGTACAAATTGGACAAATTAAATCAAATGTCTGATTGGGTGCTGTACATTTGTCAATTGCTCATTATAAGAAATAAACACCTATGGTGTTTAATGATTTTTCATTATGATTTACAGTAGAACGCGTTACCTGTGGTTGTATAGTATATTACTTTATGTATTTATTTTTCTTGATCTACTATATAATACTTGCGCATATAATAGATTAATATTACTGGCAACTGACAGAGTGGTGTCCTGTGGATGATTGTTATATATAAAGTGATATAAAACCATTAGCTTGGAGTATACAAATCAAATGTGCTTGGAATACTGTATGTAACAGCAATAGTAAGAAGATATCACAGTAAAGTTACTGGCATGCCTTCTAGACTGATAATGAGGGTAGAGAGGCTATTTATTAGATACATAGGGGGAAAGGTTATTAAAGGCCCATACACACTGGGCGATTTTGAGCTGAAAGCAGCTCACTTTTAGTGTTTTGAGCTGCTTTCAGCTCAAAACCCGCCCAGTGTGTATGCCCCAACGATGAGCGCTGGCAGCCATTCATCTACTGGTATTACCAGTAGATGAACGGCAGGGTGAGCGGCTTTCCATAGCGTCCTGCTATGGAAAGCCGCTCACCCCCGCTGACATTGCTGGGCAGGGGGGAAAAGCGCTCAGTGTGTATGCACCTTAAGCAGTGAAAAGAGTGGAGAAGTGGACCAGCGGAGAAGTTACCCATAGCAACCAATCAGCTGCTACCTATAATTTTATAGAATGTACTTGAGAAATGTTACCTTATTACTGATTGGTTGCTATGGTTATTTGATAACTAAAAATAAGCCCACCATGATGTCAGCCTTTCGATGACTAGCCACCAACTGGTCACATGGTCTGCCATAAATCTTAAAAGAATTAATATGTTATTTCTATTTTCCTTAAACAAATATTTAGGTAGACACTGAAACTCATAGGGGTATATTCAATTGAATTCGAAAACTGCCATCTGTCGAAAAGACGGCAGTTTTTGACTTTTTAAGGTCGAATCCTGATTCAACCTATTCAATATATCCCTAAAAAGCACGTGAATCGGCGGAATAGCTGCTTGTGGCGAAAACAGGGCTAAAACCGACAGGTTTTGCCCCCCTTTTCGACCATCTCAGTCCGACATCAAAAGATGTCGGACTGAGATGCGGGACCTTAGTGGAAGGGGGAGACGGGGGGGAGAGCTGGGGGGAGAGCCGCCGGGGGAGGAGAGCAGTGCTGGAGGATGTATCACAGCTGCCGCTCCCGGCAGCATCCACCCGGCTCCAGCAAGCAAGGTCTCGCTTGCTGGAGCTGGGAAGACGCTGCCGGGAGCGGCGGCTGTGATGCGGGGATGGGAGCGGGGCCGCTGACTGGTCCCCTGGCCGCCACTGACAGGTCCCCCGGCCACCGCTGACAGCTTCCCGCCGCCTGACAGGTCCCCTGGCCGCTGCAATTACCGCTCCATGGGCGCCGCTGACAGGGAGAGGCAGAGAGCCGGGGAGGGGGAGAGCCGCGGGCAGACGGGGGAGAGCAGCTGCGGCTGTAGCGCTGTTCTCCCCCGTCTGCCCGCGGCTCTCCCCCATCCCCCCCCCCCCCACATCTCTATTCGACTTTTTTAAAAGTCGAATTGAAATGTAATTTGAATAGCCCTGGTCGGATCCATTCCGACAAATGAATGTCGGAATGGATTCGACTTAAATTGAATATACCCCATAGAGTGGGTCATGAACACGCCCACATGGCACTGGCCACACCCACCCAACACCTATCACAGCTCCTCTGCTTATTATAGTAGAGCCTTGAACATTCTCCCATTAGGCCCTGATAACAGCTAGCTATGCAGTTGCTTGTTATACAATTGCCAGCACTGTCAGGAGAGAGTCACAGTGTTCCAACAATATTACATTTTATACATTCATGTTTCAGGATATGATGAGAGATTACCAATGCTTACTGTATGTGTATATTCCCTAAACTGATAGCATAAACAAAATATACAGTATAAGACACAAGAACTTTCCTAGAATATGCAAAGTGGGTAATTAAAAAAAGTTCTGAAGTATTTCTGAAACAAGCAGCCATGGAGTTAGATTAGGTTGTAGCAAAGCATTATTGTTTTGGCTCTGGATGGTTTATCACCAGTAACAATCATGCCTTTATATGACTTCTACAAACCTGTGTATTTCAAGAATACACTATCATAGGTATACTCTGGTAAGTTTACTTACTGACATTCTTGCTGACATTTTTTAACTCTGACATTTTTTTAAAGGGGCAATTATGTACAAGTTTAAACCATACCTTGTACATGACTGTCCCTTAAAAAAAAGTCACAGTTCGGGCAGCATCCTGCATGACCGTTGAACTCGGACTACACTGCATCCCACCCAAAGTCACTGTCCACACATGTAGTGACTGTGTTGAGGTTCAGGGGAGTCTTCTATCTCTCTACCGTTTTAAGAGGCATCTGGAGTAGGAGTGGTCTGGAGACCTTCTGAAAGGACGAGACAGAGTTCAACAGGAAAGAAGCAGGTACGATCCATTCATGACACCCTTTCCATTAGGGGCTTATTACACAGGCAGGCAGTTAATAAAAAGCAAGTGTTCTGCCTGTAGATCCTCCCCAAACCCTCCCCCGATGGCGGAACTGCCTACTGCCACATCCAATACCATGTAACTGAAGGACAGTCTTCATATTATTTACTATGGGGACTCAGTGGCACCCTTCACGGGACGACAGTCCAGACGATTGTCCTGTCAGCCCACCACTTGAGTCGCCCCTGATGGATGTGTTTCCCATAGCAACCAATCCGATTATTTATTGTGTTTCTTAAACCTGGTCCCTATGGCACCCTAACAGTGCATGTTTTTAATTTCATGTAGCTGGAGCACAGGTGTGTTATTTGGCAATAGATCTACAGGTGGTACTAATTATTCCTGAGGATACCTTGAAAACACGCACTGTTAGGGTTACAATGAGAATAGTTTAGGAAACACTGATCTAGGAAACACTGATCTAGTACATTCTAGAACAGGCCTGGCCAACCTGTGGCTCTCCAGCTGTTGTAAAACTACAAGTCCCATCATACCTTGCCACAGTTTTGCTACTAGGGAGTGCTAAAACTCTGGCAGGGCATGCTGGGATGTGTAGTTTCACAACACCTGGAGAGCCACAGGTTGGCCAGACCTGTTCTAGAAAATGACAGCTAGAATCTGGTAGGTTGCTATAGGCAACACCACACTTTTACTTTTTAGATACTACTTTCCTCATGCTCTATTTTAATTATTGTAAGAGTATGTCACACATTAGTTAGTTCATTAATTTCACTGGGTAGAAAATCTGCTAACCCCACAACTCCTGCATACAGAGATAATCCTAATATATTTAATGTATTAAACAGATAGGGCTGGTTGGGTGATGTGCGGCATGTAGATGTATTTTTTATATTTTTTACAATATGCTTCTTTTAAAAATAAATGAACATGCAAATGTTATTTTGCCATCTTTTGTCACGGCTAAAATTAGATGAAAATTGGAAAATCAAAATTCTGTTCAAGAGCGAGCCTTTGGTACATTAGTAGAAAATGAATTAATCATGATTAATGTTATTACAATGAACACCAAATGAATTCATAATGACTGGGCACCTGTTTTAAAATGTGTTCATTTTTCTATGTCTTTCAAGTTGCTAATGACATTTATGTCTTGATTCCCAAAGGAAAACACACATACAGGCATATCCACTTTAAACAAGTCACGTTTTGGTGTTTACTATTGTAATCCAAAGGCGTAGCTACCATAGGTGAAAGGAATGCAGCTGCTATGGGGCTCAGAGCAGAGAGGGGCCCACCTTCCATGGCAAAGTTACATGTGTTATAAACATTTTTCAGCATTGGGTGTAACATAAGGGCCCTTACAAACCTTTGCCTTGGAGCATAAAATATATCTAGTAATGCCCCATTCACCTGCTCAATGTAATGTGGTATAAAATGAATTGTAGGGCATTATACTGTTACATAATATGAAGTGTGGCACAATATGAACTGGGGCTCTGTATTGTGGCTTAATATGAACCGAGGCACTGTATAGTCATAATGTGAATTGGGCATACTGTGTTGTATAATGTGTGCATTGTGTGTACTACAATGAGATGTAATGTGAACTACAATGATTCATAAAATAAACTATGGCACTACTATGGTTCAGAAAATGAACTAGGGCACTATTATGGGGCGTAAAATTAATGACTGATGTGGAGAGGTGTCTCTTTAGAAACATTGGAACAGGGCCCCTTCAAACAGTTGCTATGGGGTCCACCAAGTTCTGGCTACGCCTCTGGTGTAATTACTTTATAGTTAGTTTTGACCAATGTTAGAATGTGGCAATATTCTAGGGCTCCTTCATCTATTCTAGACAGCCAAAGCCCATGAGTTCTCAGAAGCAGGGATCTATTAAGTAATGGTGGGGCCCATGTGCAAGTTTCGTGAGTGTCCCCCCTCTTTCTGGCAATTAAAAAGTGCTAGTGACTGGGAAGATGACAGCAGAGGCTTTGGCACTAGTCATTGCATCTTTTATGCAGGAGACATAAAACCTACAGCTGTTGGGTTAGACTGTGCTCTGGGTGCAGGGGGAGGTGTGCAGAACTCCTTAGATTCATTGGCTCATGTACACTACAGGCACTGCACCCTTTATAGATAGACTACTGCTCAGAAGAGGCCCACACGCAGCTCTTTTCAGGGCAGAGGTAAAGTAGTAGTCCCTACCCATTTTCGATGAACACGGTGATGTCCTGCAGCAGTAACAAAGCTTTGTAATGACTATTTCCCTTAGTTTGTTTATTGAGGCTGCTATTCTATATTTATAGTCATATGGCACTTGCTGCATACATACCGACTTTCTGCTGCCGTTGGAGGGAGTGGGCAGCCATGTTGGCACAACAGAGGGCGTGGTCCTGGCATAGGGGGTCAGTCCTGCGGCATGGAGACGAGATTGCGTCATCGTGCCCTCGCTATACAGTGTCCACATTAATGGCATTGTAAAGCGGGGTATGGGACTATGATGATGCAATTCAGCATGAATCACATCATTGCCCCCGTCCACTTTTCCTCTTTATGCG
Source organism: Pseudophryne corroboree (assembly GCF_028390025.1). Classification (NCBI taxonomy): domain Eukaryota; kingdom Metazoa; phylum Chordata; class Amphibia; order Anura; family Myobatrachidae; genus Pseudophryne; species Pseudophryne corroboree. The sequence continues at coordinate 227,679,782 of NC_086448.1, read as the reverse complement.
ACGGCTGCAGGGGTGAGTGGGCAGCCAAGAGGAATGGTGCGGATGGCTGCAGGGGAAGGTGGCGGGTGTAAGCAGTATCAAGGACACTTGCCTACTTTTCCGGGTGGCTGGGAGTGCCACACAATTTTTGGGAACCTCCCGGCTGTTCTGGAAGAGTAGGCAAGTATGTACATGGTGTAATGAGCAGAAAGGCTTTGGAATGCACCTCTGAGCTCTGGCTGCCCTGTTAAATGTAAAACTCTCCCTCCCCCCAGCCGCTGCCCCACCATGACAAGACATGCTGAGAACTGCAAGTCTGTGTGCGTGACTGGTCTCCCCACCATACAGATCTTAAAAAGGATTTAATGATTTGTAGGACAGTTAGGAAAGATGACTATCAGATGCATGCTTAAAAGAAACTTACTGTACCTTTGCTATTTAAAAAAAATAAATCTAAGGTATGCTGTTATAATTACACTTTAAATACTAAGTTTGGACACTGATTACATAAAAACAGATATTTGAAAGTGTCTACCATGTTTCACCTTTCCCTTCTCTGCTCCAAACTATACATGTTAAGATATTTTAGTCTTTCCGGGTAAGTTTTGTGATGTAGACCATGCACCATTTTAGTTGCCCATCTTTGTACACTTTCTAATGTATTTATATCCTTCTGGAGATATGGCCTCCAGAACTGGACACAGTATTCTAGCTGATGCCACCCGTACCAATGGCTTATACAGTGGCATTATTACTTCTTTCTTTCTTCTGCTGAGTCCTCTACCTCTGCAGCCAAACATCGGACTAGCCTTATTCATTGCTTTGTTACATGGCTTACCTGCCTTTAAGTCACCTAAAGTAGTGACTACTAGATCACTTTCCTCCTCAGTAGTTTCCGTTATAGCTTAATTTAGTATATTTAGCCTTTGGATTTTTTTTAGACCCAAGTGAATGATTTTGCTTCTTTTGGCATTTAACTGTAATTGATTTACACAGTACTTGTGTAACCATATTACTACTTCATCTATGTAGGTCTTACAAACAATATTCAGGATAGATGTGTAACTTATATTGCACCGCTGGATCACATGACATGAACATTGGACATTTGTATTATTTTAAATACAGTATAGAAAACAAACACATTATACCTAGCATATTAAACAAAAGAACTGAAAAATATATTGTACTGTATCGCCAGTGATAAAAAAAAAATGCCCACTGATAGATCTTTAAAGACCTGGGAAGTCCCAGTTTGTAAGGGACAGGTGACAAAAATGTCTTTCAAGTGACTGCGTGCCATTGGCAGCTAATGAGTTAGCATGCCTAATTACATACTGTATGCAGAAAAGATAACAGTGCCAGATAAAGGTGTAATTATTATTAGTCACAGGAGTGCGGAATATTGCTGTGAAAATGACATTTAGATGTGAACATTTAACAGAAAAAGTAATTTATGAAACTTACCTTTTTGTGTACAACTCCCATTTTCATTTCTGTATCCTGTAATAAAAATTAAAAAAAGAATGTATAAATATGACTAAAAATATAAAATATATATTTTACTCTATATATTTACTAGAGATGTGCGGTTTTGGACTTACTCAGGTTTTCTTGGTTCTCAAAACGGTGTCTTATTGTCTATCAGCTCTCACATGTTTTGGATAGCCAATCAGATAAATTCGAATGTGCGCTAGTGTGGCGAAAGGAACCGAGTAAATCTGTACCGGCACATCTCTAATATTTACAAACTCTACTAAAAGAGTTTAAAAAGAATAAATGATTCTGAATAATGCTATATCCAGTAAACAGTAACAGGCAATACAATTCTGATCAAATCACAGAGCAGTTTAGGACATGAAGCAAATAAATGGTTGCTATGTGTAATTGTGCCCATACACTTGTAAGATTATTGGTACTAGCCTTCGATATCGACCACATCTGTGTGAGAAATCGAAGGATTGTATGCACTTTTTAGGTACCTTGAGACGCGATGCGCGGGCACGCCGCTCGAATATCGCTTCTCAGGATATTATGTGCTGCACTTAATATTTCTCGCATCGCAGTGCGATCGCATGTGGTTTTAAACCCACATGAGATATATCGCACTGCGATGTGCGATGGGCACCCCGGCGGTGACGTGCACCCCGCGTGTGACGTGCCCATCACGTGATTACCATGATCTATCGCATGATCGCATGGTAATCACTTTGGCACTTCAGGTGCGATTTCATCGCACCTGAACTGCCGGTGCGATGCCCCACGATGTCGCGTCGCGGGTATCGCACAAGTGTATGGCCAGCGTAACAGCAAGTCTGTGCAATTTGCACCATGTTATCATATGAACCCCTTTAAGTGGCATTAATAAGAAATACATCTAATTTTCAAGGGGTTGAGTTTCCCAGACACTGTTTAACAATAAAAACACTATGCAATCCCTCATGTAAGAAAAGACCAACTATACAATTTTCTTAAAATTCACTGTGTCTACAATATTTAACGCGGCATCTCTGGAAAGATAGAAGAAAAAATCAAGTTGACTGAAAATTCTGTTTAGCCCAGACTATTACAGACACATTTACAGGAACAAAAATCCTCACCAGACAGATTGAGGTTGGGTGTGAAAAGGGGTGACATTCACAGTGATTTGCGGAGTTTATGAAGGGCAAACTACATTACTCTCCTGGATGGCAGTTTTACAATAGCCTCTGAGCCGTACAATGTCTCTGAGGATAATCTTCGCCCTCTCCTTACAATAGGGCTTTTGTACAAATGCAGTTCTGCTGCAAATATTTGCATACACTCATTATAATATAGATGATCTTGTAAGTGGAATAAACGCACTGGCGCTAAATGTGTAAAATGTGCAAAATTGATAATTTTCCCCTAGGCAATATAAAAAAAAGACAAATATGCATTATCATCTACATTATTTTCCACTGCAATATTTTTTTTATAACAGTTTATAGATAGATACTGCTCAAAGTTAACTGGACTTTGACTTAGTAGCTCTGGATATAATTCTTATTGATAGAGTAATACAATCATGGTTATACTGTGCTTCTTGAATTTATTATCTATTTATTATCTTGTCTGACAAGTTGACCCCTGCTGTGTATCCAACTCCTAGTCTCCGTGACAGATGTCCTTGCAACTTCCCTAGAGAGAGGCACCAAAAATCCCAGGGAGAGATGAACTAAACCCAGACACCTGTCATGTCACTGAGTGGTGAATTATGGACTGTGCAATTAAATGAGAGTTACAGTGTGCGCCCCCAGCCCAGAAGATGAAAAGGGAACTGATTCAATTAAGACCATGTTTGTCACAACTCATGTAGTAAAACTGGGATACTTATTTAGAATTATGAATACTGAACAGCTGAGTAGAAGCTTAGTTTACATGGATTTAATAATGTTTCTGCCTGGGAAAATTTGTATTTTTTAACTAACACAAATTGTACAAACAGCCCGTATAGGGATGAAGTCATTAGATATGCATAATGTTAACACCACAATGTTGACAGTAGAGATGAGCGGGTTCGGTTTCTCTGAATCCGAACCCGCCGAACTTCAGCTTTTTTTACACGGTGCCGAGCAGGCTCGGATCCTCCCGCCTTGCTCGGTTAACCCGAGCGCGCCCGAACGTCATCATCCCGCTGTCGGATTCTCGCGAGGCTCGGATTCTATCGCGAGACTCGGATTCTATATAAGGAGCCGCGCGTCGCCGCCATTTTTCACACGTGCATTGAGATTGATAGGGAGAGGACATGGCTGGCGTCCTCTCCGTTTAGAGTGACTAATAGTACTAGAGAGAGAGAGACACAAATTTTGGGGAGCATAATATAGGAGGAGTACTACTTGCTGCTGATAGTGTGACCAGTGGCAGTGACCAGTGCCACCAGTTTAATGAATCCGTTCTTTGCCTGAAAAAAAACGATACACAGTGTGACACAGTCACACATACCATATCTGTGCTCAGCCCAGTGTGCTGCATCATATACTGTATATCATTATCTGACTGCTGAGTGCTCACTGCTCACACAGCTTAATTGTGGGGGAGACTGTGGAGCAGTTATAGCAGGAGTACATATTTTAAGTACAGTGCACACTTTTGCTGCCAGAGTGCCACTGCCAGTGTGACTGACCAGTGACCACTGACCACCAGTATTGTGATTGTCTGCTGACCACCAGTATATTGTGATTGTCTGCCTGAAAAAGTTAAACAATAAACACTCGTCGTGTGGTGTTTTTATAAACGCATTCTGCAGACAGTGTCCAGCAGGTCCGTCATTACATAATATATACCTGTCCGGCTGCAGTACTAGTGTGATATATATATATATATATATATTTTAATTTTATCTCATTATCATCCAGTCTATATTAGCAGCAGACACAGTACGGTAGTCCACGGCTGTAGCTACCTCTGTGTCGGCAGTCGCTCGTCCATCCATAATTGTATACCACCTACCCGTGGTTCAGTGGCGTCACAAGGCGGGTGCGGGGGGTGCGGCCCGCACCCGGGTGTGACACCTGGAGGGGGTGACACCAAATGTCAGCTCCTCCGCAGTGACAGGAGCCAGGTGCTGCAGTGTGAAATTCCGTTACAGCACCCGGCTCCTGTCATAGCAGAGGAGCCGACAGCACACTGAGACCGTCTCTGGGGGAAGCCCAGCATCTCCGGAGATGCTGGGCACGCCCCCAGAGTGACGATCCCGGTATCCCCGCGAAGCCACGCCCCCTATCTGTAAGGCCACGCCCCCTTTTTTGCCGCGATCGCGGCAGTACATCAGGGGTGCGCACCGGGTGTCACCACACCTGGTGACGCCTCTGCCGTGGTTTATTTTTTTTTCTATCTTCTTGATACTAGTAGCTTACTTTAGGAGTCTGCAGTGCTGACAGACAGTGTCCAGCAGGTCCGTCATTACATAATATATACCTGTCCGGCTGCAGTACTAGTGTGATATATATATATATATATTTTAATTTTATCTCATTATCATCCAGTCTATATTAACAGCAGACACAGTACGGTAGTCCACGGCTGTAGCTACCTCTGTGTCGGCAGTCGCTCGTCCATCCATAATTGTATACCACCTACCCGTGGTTTATTTTTTTTTTCTATCTTCTTGATACTAGTAGCTTACTTTAGGAGTCTGCAGTGCTGACAGACAGTGTCCAGCAGGTCCGTCATTACATAATATATACCTGTCCGGCTGCAGTACTAGTGTGATATATATATATATTTTAATTTTATCTCATTATCATCCAGTCTATATTAGCAGCAGACACAGTACGGTAGTCCACGGCTGTAGCTACCTCTGTGTCGGCAGTCGCTCGTCCATCCATAATTGTATACCACCTACCCGTGGTTTATTTATTTTTCTATCTTCTTGATACTAGTAGCTTACTTTAGGTGTCTGCAGTGCTGACAGACAGTGTCCAGCAGGTCCGTCATTACATAATATATACCTGTCCGGCTGCAGTACTAGTGTGATATATATATATATATTTTAATTTTATCTCATTATCATCCAGTCTATATTAGCAGCAGACACAGTACGGTAGTCCACGGCTGTAGCTACCTCTGTGTCGGCAGTCGCTCGTCCATCCATAATTGTATACCACCTACCCGTGGTTTATTTATTTTTTCTATCTTCTTGATACTAGTAGCTTACTTTAGGAGTCTGCAGTGCTGACAGACAGTGTCCATCAGGTCCGTCATTACATAATATATACCTGTCCGGCTGCAGTACTAGTGTGATATATATATATATATTTTAATTTGATCTCATTATCATCCAGTCTATATTAGCAGCAGACACAGTACGGTAGTCCACGGCTGTAGCTACCTCTGTGTCGGCAGTCGCTCGTCCATCCATAATTGTATACCACCTACCCGTGGTTTATTTATTTTTTCTATCTTCTTGATACTAGTAGCTTACTTTAGGAGTCTGCAGTGCTGACAGACAGTGTCCAGCAGGTCCGTCATTACATAATATATACCTGTCCGGCTGCAGTACTAGTGTGATATATATATATATATTTTAATTTTATCTCATTATCATCCAGTCTATATTAGCAGCAGACACAGTACGGTAGTCCACGGCTGTAGCTACCTCTGTGTCGGCAGTCGCTCGTCCATCCATAATTGTATACCACCTACCCGTGGTTTATTTTTTTTTCTATCTTCTTGATACTAGTAGCTTACTTTAGGAGTCTGCAGTGCTGACAGACAGTGTCCAGCAGGTCCGTCATTACATAATATATACCTGTCCGGCTGCAGTACTAGTGTGATATATATATATATTTTAATTTTATCTCATTATCATCCAGTCTATATTAGCAGCAGACACAGTACGGTAGTCCACGGCTGTAGCTACCTCTGTGTCGGCAGTCGCTCGTCCATCCATAATTGTATACCACCTACCCGTGGTTTATTTTTTTTTTCTATCTTCTTGATACTAGTAGCTTACTTTAGGAGTCTGCAGTGCTGACAGACAGTGTCCAGCAGGTCCGTCATTACATAATATATACCTGTCCGGCTGCAGTACTAGTGTGATATATATATATATATTTTAATTTTATCTCATTATCATCCAGTCTATATTAGCAGCAGACACAGTACGGTAGTCCACGGCTGTTGCTACCTCTGTGTCGGCAGTCGCTCGTCCATCCATAAGTTTATACCACCTACCCGTGGTTTATTTTTATTTTCTATCTTCTTGATACTAGTAGCTTACTTTAGGAGTCTGCAGTGCTGACAGACAGTGTCCAGCAGGTCCGTCATTACATAATATATACCTGTCCGGCTGCAGTACTAGTGTGATATATATATATATATATTTTAATTTTATCTCATTATCATCCAGTCTATATTAGCAGCAGACACAGTACGGTAGTCCACGGCTGTAGCTACCTCTGTGTCGGCAGTCGCTCGTCCATCCATAAGTATACTAGTATCCATCCATCTCCATTGTTTACCTGAGGTGCCTTTTAGTTGTGCCTATTAAAATATGGAGAACAAAAATGTTGAGGTTCCAAAATTAGGGAAAGATCAAGATCGACTTCCACCTCGTGCTGAAGCTGCTGCCACTAGTCATGGCCGAGATGATGAAATTCCAGCAACGTCGTCTGCCAAGGCCGATGCCCAATGTCATAGTACAGAGCATGTAAAATCCAAAACACCAAATATCAGTAAAAAAAGGACTCAAAAATCTAAAATAAAATTGTCGGAGGAGAAGCGTAAACTTGCCAATATGCCATTTACCACACGGAGTGGCAAGGAACGGCTGAGGCCCTGGCCTATGTTCATGGCTAGTGGTTCAGCTTCACATGAGGATGGAAGCACTCAGCCTCTCGCTAGAAAAATGAAAAGACTCAAGCTGGCAAAAGCACTGCAAAGAACTGTGCGTTCTTCGAAATCATCAATCCACGAGGAGAGTCCAATTGTGTCGGTTGCGATGCCTGACCTTCCCAACACTGGACGTGAAGAGCATGCGCCTTCCACCATTTGCACGCCCCCTGCAAGTGCTGGAAGGAGCACCCGCAGTCCAGTTCCTGATAGTCAGATTGAAGATGTCAGTGTTGAAGTACACCAGGATGAGGAGGATATGGGTGTTGCTGGCACTGGGGAGGAAATTGACAAGGAGGATTCTGATGGTGAGGTGGTTTGTTTAAGTCAGGCACCCGGGGAGACACCTGTTGTCCGTGGGAGGAATATGGCCGTTGACATGCCTGGTGAAAATACCAAAAAAATCAGCTCTTCGGTGTGGAAGTATTTCAACAGAAATGCGGACAACATTTGTCAAGCCGTGTGTTGCCTTTGTCAAGCTATAATAAGTAGGGGTAAGGACGTTAACCACCTCGGAACATCCTCCCTTATACGTCACCTGCAGCGCATTCATAATAAGTCAGTGACAAGTTCAAAAACTTTGGGCGACAGCGGAAGCAGTCCACTGACCAGTAAATCCCTTCCTCTTGTAACCAAGCTCACGCAAACCACCCCACCAACTCCCTCAGTGTCAATTTCCTCCTTCCCCAGGAATGCCAATAGTCCTGCAGGCCATGTCACTGGCAATTCTGACGAGTCCTGTCCTGCCTGGGATTCCTCCGATGCATCCTTGCGTTTAACGCCTACTGCTGCTGGCACTGCTGTTGTTGCTGCTGGGAGTCGATGGTCATCCTAGAGGGGAAGTCGTAAGCCCACTTTTACTACTTCCACCAAGCAATTGACTGTCCAACAGTCCTTTGCGAGGAAGATGAAATATCACAGCAGTCATCCTGTTGCAAAGCGGATAACTGAGGCCTTGACAACTATGTTGGTGTTAGACGTGCGTCCGGTATCCGCCGTTAGTTCACAGGGAACTAGACAATTTCTTGAGGTAGTGTGCCCCCGTTACCAAATATCATCTAGGTTCCACTTCTCTAGGCAGGCGATACCGAGAATGTACACGGACGTCAGAAAAAGACTCACCAGTGTCCTAAAAAATGCAGTTGTACCCAATGTCCACTTAACCACGGACATGTGGACAAGTGGAGCAGGGCAGGGTCAGGACTATATGACTGTGACAGCCCACTGGGTAGATGTATGGACCCCCGCTGCAAGAACAGCAGCGGCGGCACCAGTAGCAGCATCTCGCAAACGCCAACTCTTTCCTAGGCAGGCTACGCTTTGTATCACCGGTTTCCAGAATACGCACACAGCTGAAAACCTCTTACGGCAACTGAGGAAGATCATCGCGGAATGGCTTACCCCAATTGGACTCTCCTGTGGATTTGTGGCATCGGACAACGCCAGTAATATTGTGTGTGCATTAAATATGGGCAAATTCCAGCACGTCCCATGTTTTGCACATACCTTGAATTTGGTGGTGCAGAATTTTTTAAAAAACGACAGGGGCGTGCAAGAGATGCTGTCGGTGGCCAGAAGAATTGCGGGACACTTTCGGCGTACAGGCACCACGTACAGAAGACTGGAGCAACACCAAAAACGCCTGAACCTGCCCTGCCATCATCTGAAGCAAGAAGTGGTAACGAGGTGGAATTCAACCCTATATATGCTTCAGAGGTTGGAGGAGCAGCAAAAGGCCATTCAAGCCTATACAATTCAGCACGATATAGGAGGTGGAATGCACCTGTCTCAAGCGCAGTGGAGAATGATTTCAACGTTGTGCAAGGTTCTGCTGCCCTTTGAACTTGCCACACGTGAAGTCAGTTCAGACACTGCCAGCCTGAGTCAGGTCATTCCCCTCATCAGGCTTTTGCAGAAGAAGCTGGAGACATTGAAGGAGGAGCTAACACGGAGCGATTCCGCTAGGCATGTGGGACTTGTGGATGGAGCCCTTAATTCGCTTAACTAGGATTCACGGGTGGTCAATCTGTTGAAATCAGATCACTACATTTTGGCCACCGTGCTCGATCCTAGATTTAAAACCTACCTTGGATCTCTCTTTCCGGCAGACACAAGTCTGCTGGGGTTCAAAGACCTGCTGGTGAGAAAATTGTCAAGTCAAGTGGAACGCAACCTGTCAACATCTCCTCCTTCACATTCTCCCGCAACTGGGGGTGCGAGGAAAAGGCTCAGAATTCCGAGCCCACCCGCTGGCGGTGATGCAGGGCAGTCTGGAGCGACTGCTGATGCTGACATCTGGTCCGGACTGAAGGACCTGACAACGATTACGGACATGTCGTCTACTGTCACTGCATATGATTCTCTCCCCATTGAAAGAATGGTGGAGGATTATATGAGTGACCGCATCCAAGTAGGCACGTCAGACAGTCCGTACTTATACTGGCAGGAAAAAGAGGCAATTTGGAGGCCCTTGCACAAACTGGCTTTATTCTACCTAAGTTGCTCTCCCACAAGTGTGTACTCCGAAAGAGTGTTTAGTGCCGCCGCTCACCTTGTCAGCAATCGGCGTACGAGGTTACTTCCAGAAAATGTGGAGAAGATGATGTTCATTAAAATGAATTATAATCAATTCCTCCGTGGAGACAATGACCAGCAGCAATTGCCTCCACAAAGTACACAGGGAGCTGAGATGGTGGATTCCAGTGGGGACGAATTGATAATCTGTGAGGAGGGGGATGTACACGGTGATATATCGGAGGATGATGATGAGGTGGACATCTTGCCTCTGTAGAGCCAGTTTGTGCAAGGAGAGATTAATTGCTTCTTTTTTGGTGGGGGTCCAAACCAACCCGTCATTTCAGTCACAGTCGTGTGGCAGACCCTGTCACTGAAATGATGGGTTGGTTAAAGTGTGCATGTCCTGTTTATACAACATAAGGGTGGGTGGGAGGGCCCAAGGACAATTCCATCTTGCACCTCTTTTTTCTTTAATTTTTCTTTGCGTCATGTGCTGTTTGGGGAGTGTTTTTTGGAAGGGCCATCCTGCGTGACACTGCAGTGCCACTCCTAGATGGGCCAGGTGTTTGTGTCGGCCACTAGGGTCGCTTATCTTACTCACACAGCTACCTCATTGCGCCTCTTTTTTTCTTTGCGTCATGTGCTGTTTGGGGAGTGTTTTTTGGAAGGGCCATCCTGCGTGACACTGCAGTGCCACTCCTAGATGGGCCAGGTGTTTGTGTCGGCCACTAGGGTCGCTTAGCTTACTCACACAGCTACCTCATTGCGCCTCTTTTTTTCTTTGCGTCATGTGCTGTTTGGGGAGTGTTTTTTGGAAGGGCCATCCTGCATGACACTGCAGTGCCACTCCTAGATGGGCCAGGTGTTTGTGTCGGCCACTAGGGTCGCTTAGCTTACTCACACAGCTACCTCATTGCGCCTCTTTTTTTCTTTGCGTCATGTGCTGTTTGGGGAGTGTTTTTTGGAAGGGCCATCCTGCGTGACACTGCAGTGCCACTCCTAGATGGGCCAGGTGTTTGTGTCGGCCACTAGGGTCGCTTAGCTTACTCACACAGTCAGCTACCTCATTGCGCCTCTTTTTTTCTTTGCGTCATGTGCTGTTTGGGGAGTGTTTTTTGGAAGGGCCATCCTGCGTGACACTGCAGTGCCACTCCTAGATGGGCCAGGTGTTTGTGTCGGCCACTAGGGTCGCTTAGCTTACTCACACAGCTACCTCATTGCGCCTCTTTTTTTCTTTGCGTCATGTGCTGTTTGGGGAGTGTTTTTTGGAAGGGCCATCCTGCGTGACACTGCAGTGCCACTCCTAGATGGGCCAGGTGTTTGTGTCGGCCACTAGGGTCGCTTAGCTTAGTCATCCAGCGACCTCGGTGCAAATTTTAGGACTAAAAATAATATTGTGAGGTGTGAGGTATTCAGAATAGACTGAAAATGAGTGGAAATTATGGTTTTTGAGGTTAATAATACTTTGGGATCAAAATGACCCCCAAATTCTATGATTTAAGCTGTTTTTTAGTGTTTTTTGAAAAAAACACCCGAATCCAAAACACACCCGAATCCGACAAAAAAAATTCGGTGAGGTTTTGCCAAAACGCGGTCGAACCCAAAACACGGCCGCGGAACCGAACCCAAAACCAAAACACAAAACCCGAAAAATTTTAAGTGCACATCTCTAGTTGACAGTTATGTCAACATTGTTAAAATGTTGACAGGCAACATGTTAATAATGACAGAATGTCAACATTATCAGAAGGTTGCTATTAGGGCTAGGCTGCCGCACAGGAGGGTTAGGGTAGGGCACGAGGGCAGAGGTTCCCAAATGCAGGTTTTAAGTCTATCCATGGCTCAGCACAGATGGTTAAATCAAATTAACTGAGGTGCTAATTAAGTCACCTGTGGCCAAGCATAGATACATTTAAAACCAGTGGCGGCACTATCGGCGGTGCAGCCGGTGCATTTCATCGTGGCCCACTGCCATGAAGGGGCCCTGACCTGCTGGTATTACAGTGAGTAACAGTGACTCATTGTATGCCGCCGCCCGTCGCCAGTGCCCCAAACTCAATGCAGCTGCAGCCTTATATGCCAGCTGTCCCATGCACACTCCTGATGATACGTTGTTCATAGGCCTTCCGCTCAGTGATTGCTGTCAGCCCTGGCATGCTGGTCTCTGTTGATGCTGCTGGCGGCTCCCCAGTCCTGGCTCCTGTGGCTTCTCTGCTGACTTTCTGCACTGAGGGCTGCTACTTTAAGGCCTAATTCAAATCTGATCGCAGCAGCAAATTTATTAGCTAATGGGCAAAACCATGTGCACTACAGGGGGGGCAGATATAACATGTGCAGAGAGAGTTAGATTTGGGTGGGGTGTGTTCAAACTGAAATCTAAATTGCAGTGTAAAAAAAAAGCAGCCAGTATTTACCTTGCACAGAAACAATATAACCCACACAAATCTAACTCTCTCTGCACATGTTATATCTGCCCCCCACCCCTGCAGTGCACATGGTTTTGCCCATTAGCTAACAAACTTGCTGCTGCGATCATATTTGAATTAGGCCCTTTGCACCTTGAATTGCTTTGGCTGCTGGCCAGTCCCGGCACCTGAGGTCTTCCTGGACTAGCCTGTGGCTACTTCCAGTGTGCTGCATGTATAGGGTGAGCCTGCACTGATTAAAGCCTGAACATCTTAAAAGGGGGAGCAAGCGCATCTTAAGCAGAGTACTAACTACAGTGTGGCTTAAAGTGTATAAGGAGAATACGGCGTGATATAAAATGTATAAGGAGCAATACTGTTTGGTGTAACATGAACAGTATAAGGAGCAATAGTACGTGGCGTAACTTGTATAAGGAACAATACTATGTGGCTTAATACAACAGAAGGAATGGTGTGACACAATGTGTATAAGGTGTGACACAATGTGTATAAGGAGCAATATGGCGTGGTGTAAGGTGTATATGGAGCAATACAGCATGGAGTAAGGTGTATGAAGAGCTATACGGCATAGTGTAAGGTGTATATGGAGCAATACAGCAAGGTGTAAGGTGTATAAGGATCAATACGGCGTGGTGTAAGGTGTATATGGAGCAATACAGCATGGTGTAAGGTGTATAAGGAGCAATACAGCGTGGTATAAGGTGTATAAGGAGCAATATGATATGACCTAAAGGTGTATAAAGAGCAATACAGCGTGGCATAAGGTGTATAAGGAGCAATATGATATGACGTAAGGTGTATAAGGAGCAATACGGTGTGGCACAAGGTGTAAGAGAAGCAATACGGCATGATGCAAGGTGTTTAAGGAGCAATACTGTGTGGCGTAAGGTGTATAAGGAGCACTACTTTGTGTCCTAAATTGAATTGGGGTTACTACTGTGTGGCCACGCCCATTCTCAATAAGACCATGCCTCATTTTTTGGGCAATGCTTATTGCTGTACCTGGGCCCATCACTCTCTAGCTCCAACAATCCTTAAAACCTGGACAACTGGGGTACCTTGACCATGTTTGAGAACCTCTGCACTAGAGGTTAGAATTAGGCCCGGGTGGGGGGGCTGCTAGGGCTAGACAGTAGAGGGAAGGTTAGGGAGGCATACTCAATGGAATGCTGGAGGACCCGGGGTCTGCTCTGGAAGTGACAGTCACATGACTACCGGGACCTTAAAGCTGATGCAGCTGTCAGGAGCAGGTAATTCACTGCTGGTTCACTAGGGACTATATGTCGACAGTCTAACATGTTGACATATCATCAGTGTCTACATGATGAATGTCTACATGGTTGATGTCGACATTACAACCAGTCAACATTCTCATGACCATATTATAACTGTCGACATATCATTCCACACCCTTTGTTGAATATTTTCTGACAAAGTGCAAATGTTCACAAACCAACAGCACCAAGGATTACAGTACTTAGCTTTGATGCATCCTGTGGAAGTTAGATTTGAAAAGCAATAAGGGTAACTGTACATTTCAGGCCTCATTTAGACTTAGAGCAAATCAGCTAATGGCATAATTGCCTACTCTCCTGGAATTTTGGCAAGCTCTTCCAAGATCCCGGGTGAGTAGACCAACTTATCAATGAAGCGGACAGATCAGGGGTGACAACACAATTCTTAGTGGATTTCCTCATCCGTGACGCTGTGTATTGCAGCTCTGCAAAGTGAGGGCTGGATTTAATGCCTTCAGCTAGATGGCCCAATTTCAAATCAGAGTACAGATGGCCAACGGAAGGGAGATATCGAATGGTGCAAGGTTTCCCACCATTTTTTTCAGTGCAAGCAAAGGTCTGTAACCATTATTTATAAACCATTCCTTGCTTTGAGTCATCGATGGTTTAATGGTGTGCATACGCAGATGATATAGCTTGCACATGTGCAAAAGAGCATTCCCGCTGAGAGTGATCCAATAATATTGAGGAAACATTGGTTAAATCCATTGGAACAGAAGCAGGTGATGGTGGCAACTATCCCAATCATAAAATCAGAATGAAACACCAGTGCATCGGGAAAAGAAAATAATGGTTGTGAACCATTGGATGTCACCAAACTTCCAAAGGATCGTGGATGAAGGTGAGCACCATTGTTTATCTATAGATATTATATTTATTATTTTTGAAGCTCCTAAAGCCTTTTTTATATAAGAAAATTCTACTTCAAGCCAGCAAAATTTTTTACCTCCAGAAATAGTTTGAAAAAAGCAATTACAAAACTGTGTCCAAAGCGCTATTGTTCATAATTATACTGTCCAAAATGTAATTAAGTTTCATTAAAACATAATCACTGCCCTTGATTCACTGGTAGTAACCGAATGGCAAAATTTCTGAAAGTGTAAAAACCATGAAAGTATAATTTGACTGATTATAGAGTTATAAACATTATTGTATAGTAATGATTATGTACTGTACTCTGCAGTTTGGTATAATAAAGGAAGCATGTCATCATTTAAATAAAGGCATATGCCGTAAAGTTCTACTTGATGAAGCAAAGAAAAATGAATTCATGTTGTCACTGTGAATGCAACACAGTAAATAGGCTCAGATTTACAATTTGTTGCCCATTTTGACCCCCTAATTTTTAATATACCATACTAACACATCAAAGCTTACAATTAAAGCTACCATATATCTACAGATGAATGTCAAATCTAAGGGGACCACAGTAGTAGACATGATACCAGGGGGTCAATCCTATTAGGTGCAAGTTGTTTCATGAAACTCACAGACATTCGCAACAATGCGCGTTCCTGAGAATTCTCCAGTTGGTGGTTTTTACCCCCCCAGGTAAAATCCGCCACCCTAATCACTGTCAGTGAAGCCAGATGCAGTCCGTGAAACTGCATTGGCTTCCCTGTGACTGGCAGTGACTTCCTATTGGAAGTCCTACCTGCCAGTGACAGACACTATATGCAGATCCAATGGTAGGTGTTTCCTTCCTTCGGGACTGCCAGACTGGGCAGCGATAGGCAGAGAGCTGGCTTCCTGTAAGAAGCCAACTCCCTGCTTCGTCAGCCCTAGCCGGCTTCTATGGGCTGCAGCTGATGCAGCCTATAGAAGCTGTGGTTTTGCGCAAGCGCAGTCAAGCTGCCGCTTCGTGGTTAACGTTAATAGAAATGTGCTAGTGTTGTAACCATATTAAATACTAATTGCTTATATGGTGCGGCTGTCTCAGACATATGTTTTCCTCAATTAATATATGTTTTAGTGATATTGTATATTGAATGATTCTTTAAGATGTAACGATGAAATAAATAATGTGTGTAATGTAACATGTTTTAACAATGGGCGATGAATTAGTATACACAAATGCATTACGTATATAAAGGGAACGGTGTATGATGAGGCCACACAACCTGACGAAGTCTCTGTGATGAAACGCGTTGGGCGTGGCCTGTGGACGCATTGACGTGTGTACCTTGTCTTCTACTGTGCGGGAGAATCAAAATAGCCGGGACCGCTCGTATCAGCGCCTGAGACGCACTAACTGGTGGCTTTCTGGAGGTCATAGCTGGTAGAGTGGGAGGTGGAACTTTACTTTTTATGATGTATGTGAGTTTGTACTTTTTTTATTAACTGATGCTTATATATTACTCACTTTGTGTGCCCCTCATCTTTGCTTTTTTAATTGTAAAAACAATTTTAAAAATGTTCTAATTAAATTTGGGGTGCATCAAGCAATGAAAAAGTTGATTTTGGGTTAATTTGAGGCAATTTTTTTTATAAACACACCAAAGTGACATGTAATTATTGGACTAATTAAGCTAAATGGAAACTTCCAATTGCCTAATTATTCATTAGGGGGGTTCTGCACAGCATTTTAACCTTAAAATAAGGTTACAATGCTACAATTGTACAATCTACAATCTATCATCCTCAATGAGGTGCGAACGGAAAAATGTGAGTTTACTGTGACTGGTTCTATGCGAGTTGCTAATTGTATTGCAAAATCGAAAATTTGCAGAGAAAATGGCAACTCACACCTTGCATCTAAGAGTATTGACCCCAGGAATATATGCAGTAGTGCAGCTTTAAATATAGAGCTACTGTATGTGTCACTGTTTTATTATTACTGATGGCTGAATTAAATGACTGCTGTGTGTAACTGTGCTTGCCACTGTGCGTTACTGGGTTGAATATACACTTTTGAGAGATAATGAACAGTAGTACAGTAAAGGAAAAAGGGCATTTGGTCACCACGTTGCATTTTTATTGTATAATTTATGGGGAAACATTTGCCAGTGATGCGCTTTAAAGGTTGCGGAATTAGAGCAATTTAAGAACAAAGCCCCAAAAGGAATAATTGTGCTTATGGTTCCTAGATCACATAAACCTATGTTTTGTATTTGTCATTTTGTATACTTGGATCCAGTATGATTTACCAGCAGACGGGATGCAGGCTGTTAGTATACTGACCTCGGCATCCCGTCTGCCGGAATCCCGGCAGCGAGTCCGCTCGCTACGCTTTGTGCTCAGTAGCTCGCTTCGCTTGTCACAGGTTCTATTCCCACTCGGATGGTGGTGTGGACCCACCAACCAAGTGGTTATACTGGGTGGCGGTTGGGATTTCCACTGTCGGCATTTCACCGGCTGCCGGGTTTCCGACGTCGGTCCCATAAACGCCGGCATCCCGACAGCCGGCATTTTAACTGCATCCCGTATACTTTGCTACAAAATGTAGAAAATAAAAGCCTGTAAACATGAGAGAGCGTTGCAAAGGCAGCAGCGGCAGTGTCGGACTGGGGCATGATGGGTCCACCGGGGGAATGCAGTTTTAGGAGCCAATACTTTGGGATGTGTACAGCCTACTAAAGGGAAGTGGCCAGCCTCCACAGAGGCTTGAAATACACAATAGTTTAGTGAAGTGTAATGCAACATATCTACCATGTAGTATACAAGTGCACAGTATTGAAACTGATCCCTAGAGGAAGAAGTGGGCACTCAGGCATTGGGGCCTACTGTGGTTTCCCTGGTACCCCTGTGGGCCAGTCCGACCCTGAGCAGCGGAGAATATACAGCTTGTCTATCGTAAGTAATTTTAATGATGTTAATATATTATGAGAAAATAATAAGAAAGGTTATAATAGTGATGGCCATAATGTCCTTATATTCATCTTATAAGACTCAGGAATATAATATCTCAATAATAAGCAGTGTCATCATGAGTTCATAACCATTTAAATGTTATGCTGTGATGCTGAAATGTTAGTAAGCAATGTTATCTAGCTAGCAACGCTAGAGAGGAATCTTACACATCATTGTGTATGCACGGATCGTATACTTGTTTTTGTCTGTACATACATACACTGTAATACATACATGTGTGTGTGGTCTTACTGATCGGCAAAGTTCAGCACTGGATTCTAGAGGCCACTTTTGTATATTTCCTTTGTCTCATTCCATTAAAATAATTACTGCAGAACCCATCTGCAATAGTCATATGATATTAATTAGCAAAATACAATGGGGGTAATTCTGAGTTGATCGCAGCAGCACGTTTGTTAGCAATTGGGCAAAACCATGTGCACTGCAGGCGGGGCAGATATAACATGTGCAGAGAGAGTTATATTTGGGTGGGTTAGTTTTACACTGCAATTTAGATTTCAGTTTGAATACACCCCACCCAAATCTAACTCTCTCTGCACATGTTACATCTGCTCCACCTGCAGTGCACATGGTTTTGCCCAACTTCTAACAGATTTGCTGCTGCGATCAACTCAGAATTAGGCCCCATATGTGCAATTATGGAGTGATACCACATAAGTAGTACCAAGCATTGGGCATGCACAGTAACAGTCTAACGACACTTCAGGGCAGGACATCTAGAAATCCTTATGCAGAGTGGAGGTGTCCTGTAACTCACCCTGGCAATCTGAGTCACCTGGACGCCAGGACTGGAGGAGGACTCAGGAGGCAGCTGACATACTCGGAATGGCTGAGTTTTAAGAGCCCCATCACATATATTATGTCAGAACAACAATGGGTGGAGGTAGTATTATGCATTTCATATGCCTGGAGTAGATTAAACCACATGGGTAAATCAGGATGCTCTATTTAGTATTCTGGCAGTGAAAGGCAGAAACTATAGTGGGTGTTCTATTTGGGGTGGAAGTGTGGTTTTGGACTAACCTGTGTGTGTATGGACAACGTTTCTACCTGTTTTTCCTTTAGAAATACCATCACTCACACCCTATTTTTGCTGTCAGCTTTACTGTGGGTGCAGCAGTAGTGGTCATCTGGGGAAAGTTCTCGTGGTACTCTCCCTGCCATTACACAGCCTTATGTTGTTTTTTACCCCACTGGGAACAGCAGCACCACTGCTCCACTGCACTCCACTGCACAGCAGCACCACTGCTCCACTGCACAGCACCACTGCTCCATAGCACAGCATCATTGCTCCACTGCACAGCAGCACCACTGGTCCAAGTGGGTCTGTTTGTGTGACTGGGAAAGGAGGTGGCTACCTTGAGTTGATGGCAATGGCCTGGCAGTTGGCCCCCATCTAAACCTTCAGTTTTTAGCAATAGACTGGCTGTTGGCTTGCCTCTAATGCTGGGGTTATATTGTAAGATAAAGGGGGAGATTCAATAGACAGGAAAAAAACAAACACCCAACCGACTTTTCAAACATTTGAATTCCCCCCCAAATGTTTGTCTTGCAGATAGACATTTTATCTGACTAGTTGAAACCGATTGTGGCTATACACTGTGAGATATTTAACAGTAAATGGCCACATGAAATCTAGGTTCCTTCCCTGGGGAGGAAATTTCCCTATTTATCCCCTGTGTAGGAACAGGCAAAATGTCAGGCGGTTTGTCGTGGCAGTGCATATAGGTGCCGATTTATCAAAGCTTGGAGAGAGATAATGTGGAGAGAGATAAAGCACCAACCAATCAGCTCCTAACTTCCATTTAACATTCATATAAAAGGACACCTTTAGTTTTAAAAACATAATTAAAATAAAAACAAATGCTAATAACTCAAATCACAGTGATTATATCATTCATGTGGGTAAAAAGTTTAATTTGATTATGAAAATGAGTTTGTTCGCTGGCTTACAAATAGTCAAGCACCAAGACTACATATCTGTACAATCACTAATAAATATGCACAGCACAAAAACATAACACAGAGTAATTCACAAAGCGGTTATTTAAGATGCTCAGTAAAATGTTCTATATGTAATATTCCATTATTTATGTTTTTGACTGTGTACAGTGTTTATATGAACTTTACCAGCATAACCCTTGAGCAATCCATGTGGCTGTATAGAAAAACACATTGTGGACTAGACCCCTATCAAGTAAGTTCCACTATTTGTATATCTTTAATTAATCTCACATTTGTAGGCTACAGCTCTGAAATGTATGCATGACTCATTACGATCGGGATGATTTACCATGTCTAATTCTAATAGCTCTTGTTATATCAAGAGATAAAAACGAGAGCGGCAACTAATTATAGCTTATTGCTCCGAGGTATTGTTTCTTATGCTAATATTTTGTTACATGTAATATATGGTGGAGATTAGTTACCATCCACTGTGCTTTCCTTTTGATTCAGCTACCATTAATTCTATATCAAAAGTGCTGGAGAGTGATTTATGTAATCTTGTATCATGCTTTTGGTTTCAGTAAAACCATATGTCAAAACTAGTGCAGAAATGTACCCTGTAGTATGGCCTTGCTCTTTTTAGTTCTTCTACTAAAAATAATTACACATGTTGAGAAAGAGAAATATAGGCCAATGAATGATGGCATGAATATAATATATCAATGTTTGCTGGGTCCCTGGGCACTACCGACTGCTTAAAATATACCAGTTTTTGGGTAAGAATATTAACCATTGAGAAGTGCAATATACATACTGCCAGCACAAGAATAGTTTAGGTGGATGCTCTAGGTAAGATAAGACAAAAAACAAACATCTTGGGTTGATTTGCTATAATATGTTTAAATTTTAAGTTCATATGTGTGGAATTTTTTGTTACATAAATGAAAAGACAGTTATGCGGTACAATTGAAACGCTATAACATAGGATATGGGAGGCATTGCCGAGAGAGGGCTGCAGAAATCCTGCTCCTCTAATATAAGAACCCTACAGAAGTGATAAAGTAAACGTTAAATATTGTACATTCTTCGAGAGATTCTATTTGACAATTAGATATAGGTTAGTATATAAAAAGTTCCAAAATAGATCCTGTTGGTGATTGTTAGCGGTTTTGTGATATGCAGTTCAGGAACGGCACATTGTGTCCAGCAACATTGCTAGTTTTTCTTGCACACGTCACTGAATAATTACCAATGTGGAGCTTACTGTAAAGTCAGGTACACACTGAAGTAATATTGGCCTGATATGTCGTTTCCAGCCAAATCAGAACAACATATCGGGCATATCACTCAGTGTGTATGCCCAATATACAGGTGTCCACGGTTGCCTGCAACATAACCCAGTCAGCCATGCTGCACAGCCAACTGGGTGATAACGCTAGTGACCTACTTCTATGTAAATGATGGACAGAGCGATATGTTGCTCTGTCCATCATATATCTTTCTAATATGTATCAAGGATCCAATATGTCAGCCTGTCAGGCTGAGATATCGGCTGGGCATACATCGCTCAGTGTGTACCCAGCTTAATAGCTGGATATGTACACAGCCAAACATCGTTGATCATCGTGGATGTTGTTTGGAACATCACCGCTAATTGAATTGGCATCTTTGAGTCTATTTCACACACAGAACAAAATAAAAAGTAGATTTAGACATCAAGGGCCGGTTGTAATGCAGTGCGAGATGGCTGGTGCGCCAAGAGTCCGGCAGAACTCAGACATTTTTTTAAAGCGGTATTCATTCAAAAGGCAAAACCAGGTTGCTGAGCCCTGATATTCCGGCTGTCTCGCATTGCTTTACATCCGGCCTCAAATCTCAACTTTCTTTATATATTACCTGTTCTTGGAATATTACATTTTATGATTACATAAAGTTTTATTTCTTCTTCTTATGTTTTATTTCAATGAAGGCATTAAAAGGCTCTAGAATCATTAGAAGTGCTCAGACCTGATATTATAGGGCTCACAAAACGTTGATGCTAATATTGCAGACAATTTGAACACTTAACCACATATCAAGATGTTATTATAAAGTTTGGCCATCAACCTGTGCATGCCGTTCTTGATAAATACGTACAGTAGATATGGACTAGTAATAGTTATAGTGTCAAAAAAAAATATAATATATTTCTGTCTGCTGTATTTTAACAGCAACAATTTACCCAGACATCAATTTAACTATAACGTCAAAATATTTCTTATCTCTGTGTTACACCAGTTAGAGAAGAGGATTGTTTTTAGCTAAGCATTAGTAACTAATAGGATCACTGATTGAGAAGATGGAAATGTCATAAGCTGAAAATGATGATGACACGCGCTAGATTTAAGCTGTCTACACAGCACATTTATTTAAGATTTTGCAAAAACTACATTTTTCTTTTTTTAATTATATTAACATAAATGCACTGAGCACAGTTGATATAAATCTTCTTATGCGTCATTGTTTAGAACAGTTACTGTTAAGAATGAATTTAAGAGGCTGCCCTGTCTCTCATTAGAAAGTATGTCCCTTTGGGACAAGAGACTTCTATAGCCAAGAGGATAAAAAGATTTGTTAGCAATATGGATATTATAGAATGTAGAAGCTGCAACTTCATAGTTTCTATACTTTAAGTCTTTATAAAAACTTGTTGGGGATTTTGCTAGAACAATTATATCAGTATATAACTTGTGTCTTGACTGGTACCCACATCATATTATGGGGAAGATCTATCAAAGCTCGGAGAGAGCTAAAGTAGCAACCAATCAGCTTCCAGCTCACTGTCAATTTTCAAACACAGCCTGTAAAATGGTAGAAGCTGACTGATTAGTACCAAGCTTTGCTAACTCTGCCCCAAATCTCAAAATAATTAGTTCTCTGTGTGTTGCCCCCTTCTTTCAACAACATATACAACTCGTGCTTTCTGGGGGTTTTATTCTGATTAATAACATAATAATAAGCGATTGTATAAAAAATAAAAACAGAAATATAAGTTACTATATGTTAAAAATAATAACGTATTAAATAATGCTACCATTTTATATATATATATATATATATTTATATATTTTGAGGAACAAATGGAGAGCGCATTTGTAAATGATTTAAAATTACAATCTTTACTTTACATCATATGCTCACGTACACGTACTGTACATTTAAGTTTAGATGTAAATGTACGTGAGCATATGTTGTAAAGTAAAGAATGTGCTTTTAAACCATTTACAAGTGCGCTCTCCATTTGTTCCTCAGTTTTTACTATACTCCTTTGGCGTGGAGTGGATTGGAGCAGCATTTGGATACATTGAACAATTATGGGTTCCCAAAGACTGTTTTGTGCAAGGACTGAATAACATATATATATATATATATATATATATACAGTATATATATATATATATATATATATATATATATAGATCAAAAAACCTAATCTCGCGCTATATTCAATTCGGCAGCACCTCATGAAAATCTCCCTGCTAGTAGGAGATGGACAAAGGTAATAGATACAATATTCAGAGGGTGCACTAAGATAATAGCTCCAGATATCGAGAACCAGCGTAAACCAAAAGCAATGTTTTTTAATCAGACATTAAAACATTCAATTAAAATCATACAAATGTACAATTATTCATAAGTACATTTTTCATTTGTACAAATACAGTACTTCATAGATATTTTCATAAAACCAACGCGTTTCGTCCGTTATGGACTTCATCAGGGGTACTGGTCACAGTATGAATATGGTTTTTGAGGATATCTCCTATACCATATAATATTCTTTTAGTCAATTGAGATATTTCCACTGTTATTTATAGTATGGTGTGGAAGAGGGATATTGAATTTAGAAGATCTCTCACATCCAGGATCTTTTAGTAAGAGATAAAGTGGAAGTATATCTGGATTCTGGAAGTGACAGTAACAGATTATAAACTGTCTTCAGAGATTTGGGAAACGCCAGATAAAATTTTTAAAAACAAGAACACTAATACTGAACAAAAAGTCCAGAAGAGTCAGAAGTATCCAAAGTGCAGGGTTCTGGACCTGTGTGTCTGCCTTCTCTCCTTAATGTCAAGTGACTTGAAAATATCTATGAAGTACTGTATTTGTACAAATGAAAAATGTACTTATGAATAATTGTACATTTGTATGATTTTAATTGAATGTTTTAATGTCTGATTAAAAAACATTGCTTTTGGTTTACACTGGTTCTCGATATCTGGAGCTATTATCTTAGTGCGCCCTCTGAATATTGTATCTATATATATATATATATATATATATGTATATATATATATAAATATATATATATATATATATATATATATATATATATAAACTGGGAAGGAATCCATGTTAAAAAAGGATCAGGAGAATAATTAGCAAATTTAAAGTAGGTATGGCCTGAATGATAAAACCATATCTTTAATTTGAGCTGCGACTGTAACTCATTCTCATTAAAACTTCAGGGAAATTAGAAGTCTAATTTGGTTGATGGAACCGTTTTCTAAATCTCGAACAAAATCCTCAATTGTAAATATTTTATGTATTCAGTATTATAAAAAATCTGCAAAAAAAAAATACTATGGGGTGTATTCAATTATTGTCAGAATTCCCGGCTTTTCGGAAAAACAGCATTTTCCGACTTTTATAGGTCGAATCTGGATTCGACCTATTCAAGTCCAGTGCTGATTTTCCAACTTGTCGGAAAACACGTGGATCGGCTGATTAGTCGTGGGTCCACGTATTTTGTCGAATTTGCAGGCATTTTCAACATGATTTTGGCCCATTTTCGACAATGCCGATTCAACTTAAAAAAATGCACTATGATTTTACTAGTATTGTCTATTTACAGTTTTTATGGCTTTAGCTATTTTGAGTCGTCAATATTTCTATTGTGGTATTGTTGCATGTGCCTGATGACAGTGTGTATATTAAAGCACGTTGCTGATCAACTTGTTTGCTGTGTCAAGTTTATTTCAAGTATCAGGCCATGTGGATACTGACAGTATGTATGTATGTACTGTATGTATGTATGTATTTATGTATGTATGTATACACTGTACACATGTGTACAGGACAGGCATAGGCACAATGTATACAGCTTATATGCATTACCATTCCTTTAACGTAAGTACACTATAGTAAATGTGTTATATCTTCTTTTAACACAATTTTACGTATTTCCTTTACTACTAGGAAAGCAAACCTATAACACTGTTCATTGAGTGTTCTTGACAGTCTTCCACCTCTTGTTAATAAAAGAAAGTACTTCTGGAAAGGTCTTTGTACGGACAAGCTATAATTTTTCTTGTCATTTTAACTTTAGCAAAGGTTTTGTAGTGATAAATGTTGATTCTGGAAGAGCCATTCCAATATCATTTTAGTAAACCTAAAATATTAAAACATTTTAAGAACTGCTATTCTGCAAGAATGCTAAGGGATTTTAAAATAAGAAACTGTACAATTTAGTTACTTTGTAACAGTTACATGAAATAATAGTTTGACAGCAACGGATTTTCTAAAAAAAACTTATAGTGTTATCCGTGATCTAAAAATCAGGATTATCAGAATTTTAGCAACTTTGCGTTAGTAACATTCAATGGTTTAGGCCTATGCTTCAAATATTATTTTGAACTGCTAGTTCCAATGATTAAAAACTGTACATTTTTAAGAAAATAAATCTCTACTAAGAAATGCTGATACCCTTTCTTCCCTTTAACCCAAGCATTCTGGAAATATTCAACATCTGTTGCAATACTGTAGGCTGTTTGACTAAAAGAAAATGTCATTGAATTATCTATCTATCTATCTATCTATCTATCTATCTATCTATCTAAGGGGTCATTCCGACCCGATCGCACACTGCAGTTTTTCGCTGCCGTGCCATCGGGTCCAGAATGCGCATGCACTGCGGCCGCAATATGCAGGCGTGTTGCTACTCGGCGATGGGGAATGCCAGGCAGTGATTGTTCTAACGAAGATTTCGATCGCAGCGGCAATCGCAAGGTGAATGACAGCAGGAAGGCGTTCCGGGGGGGGGGCAACTGACAGTTTTCTGGGAGTGGAGAGGAAAACGCAGGCGTGTCCAGGCGTTTGCAGGGCGGGTGTCTGACGTCAGTTCCGGGACCTGACAGGCTGAAGTGATCACAGTGGCTGAGTAAGTTCAGAAACTGCACAAAATGTTTTTGTATAGCTCCCCTGCACAAGCGTTCGCACACTTGCACAGCTAAAATACACTCCCCCATAGGCAACGACTATCTGATCACATGAGCTGAAAAAAGTTGCAGCGTGCGATCAACTTGGAATGACCCCCTATCTATCTATCTATCTATCTATCTATCTATCTATCTATCTATCTATCTATCTATCTATCTATCAATGTACTACTTCTGCACATTTAGCATTAACGTGAATAAAGTTCCTGCGCACAACAATATTCTCCCACAGGTTCTTAGGAATCTTGGCTATGTAACAGTCTAGGTATTAAATCCTGGTGCCACTTGCATTTTAGATGCCCTGTTCACTTGTGTAATGCAGGATATTTCAAGGTTCTTGATTTGCTCTTGTGTCTAATCTGTTTTAAGTCAACCCTTTTCTAATTGTTACTGACTGCCCTCTTCACTGCCTCTTGTCTGTATCCTTAAGTATTACCTGAGTCTAGCATCCCAAACTACACTACTAGTTTGCCTACATTTGAGTTTCTATTCACATTAAACAATAGTCCACTATTATTTTTACTGAATAAATAAATACATACATACACACATACAGTATCTCTATGTTCATATACAATTGACATTGCTGCAAGAGTTATAACATTTATATGTTTAATAAGGGCAGCTTTGAGGGAAAACAACTAATATATCAAAGCAAAAGAATCTGCTAAGATACCAGTCGTGTAATAAATACAGCAATTGCTTTTGTTGTCCATAAAGCCTGCCTAATAAAGTGCTGCATTCACTAACCCCCCATTTGGATTACTTACAGGAGCAGTTTTCAAGGCCAGATAGCCCCTTTGCCCAACAAAACAGCCTCTCTCTCCACCCTCTTTGTGCAGGTAAAACTAGCATACTGTACATTGTCTATCGGTCTTCCATAGAGCCCTATGGAAATTGAGGCCTCGAGTGGGTAGAGTCATTGGACCCCTATCTCGGGGAATGATGCATTTAGCAGGGATTTTCCAACAGTGTACAACCCCTTCAAAAAGATGGGAACAAAATGAAGGATTTATCTCTTACTTTAAGTCTATAGTGAAACACACACTGGGCATATCGCTCAGGAGGGTAAATGAGCGATATTGTTTACAATATCGTTTAGTGTGTATGCACCTTAACAGGAATTAGCAGGCTGCCTGTTACAAACATATCACGACATAGGAGCAGTGAAGATCACGCCACTGCTAGCTCCGCCCCCTTATATCAAGGCCGGTCTCGATGCTTCCAGTCTGGATGATCAAAGAAGCTCAAACTCCCCTCCCCCCCCCTTACCTCCTATACCGCAATTCACCACCAACTAGCCTCACCCCTGGTGAGTGCTTGAGGGCCTGCAACCAATTATCTGCTGTGTATAATTTTATAGTAAGCAAATTATAAATGTTACTTCAATTCTGAATTGTTGCCATGGGCAACTTCTCCACTGGCTCACTTCTCTACACTTTACACTGCTTCATGAATAGACCACATAATCACCAGAATTTCACACCACTATGAAATGGTCTGTTCTATTTCAAAACAACCACTAGTTGCTCATCTCTGGTAACTCCTACTCATATCAGCAGGGCTGGCCCTAGGCATAGGTGGTCTAGATGCTTGCCTACTATGCCTAGGGTAACAGCCACCTAGTGTCCAGGGGGTGCCAGTAGGTACAGGGTCCATCTGGAGATTTTTTTCGGGGCTGGAGAGACACTGTGTGGGTTAGGGCTAGAGAGACACACTGTGGACTGTGGCTGGAGAGACACTGTGGGCTGGGGCTGGAGAGACATAAGGGGGCAATGAAGTTAAGCAGGGTGGGAGCACAGCACTGAAAGTTCATGCACTTCCGTGAGGCCACACCACAAGGTATTTCACATGGGGGGCACTAGTCAAAATCTTGCCTAGGGCACCAAATTGGTTTGTCTATCATGTTATTATTATTATTATTGCACTAGAAGGGGTCCGCAGCACCTTACAAAGTTCATAAATTGAAACAGTGTGAACGAAACAAGTGACTTACAGTACAGTACACTGCAGAACATGGACAAGGTTTATAAACACTGCTGCACCAGCAGTCATAATACCCAAATGATCAGGAGGAGATAATGGTACAAGTGAGGTAAGGAAAAGCACATAAGGGTAGAGGGCCCTGCTTGTGAGAGCTTACAGTCTGAAGGGGACGGGCAGACAGACAGGGGTGACACAGAGGAGAAACAGTAAGCAGTGGGTAAGGATGAGAGCTGGAAGGAAGGCTGTGATAAAGAAGTGGATCTTTGATGGTGATTTATAGAGGATTAGGCCAAAGAGGAGATACTACTTGTATGCAATCACTGTGAGTGATTAAGTACTTCAGACTTGTTTATACTCTAATATCTTGTACAGATGTGGCTTCTTACATGCTTGCTGCAGTCACGCTAAACAGCCCTTAAGGTTAGGCTGCGGGGGGGGGGGGGGGGGGGGAGCAGTTAGGTTGCAGGAAGAGATGGTTAGAGTTAGGCTGCAGGAAGGTGATGTTCGGGCTAGACTTTGGGAGGGGTGGGTCAGGGGGGATTGGGATATGGGTAGGTTTAAAATCAGGGCCGAAACTAGGATTTCAGTCACCCGGGGCAGAGCAGTAATTTGGCACCCCCTTCACCCCCCCATCCCCACACACACGCACGCACGCACACACACACACACACACACACACACACACACACAAAGACCCTGTCAGACTAAAATAATCCTATTGGACAATATTCCCCTATGTGCCTCAAATGCACCTAAGCATCACTTGCCCCCCCAGCAGCGTGTTCAACTACATGCTCGTCTGTGTGTCCCCATACATTGCATTATATCACTGCACTATATCATAACACTTCATCGCTGCACTATATTCCCCTATCCACCGTACTACATCACTATACTACATCCCCAATACACTGCACTATTTACCATGCTACACTACATTATTACACTACATCCCCTTATATGCTACACCACATCAGTGCACTACATGCTTCTATATACTGCAATACATTACTACACTACAAACCCTATATGGTACACTACATCACTACATTACATCCCCCTATAAGCTACACCAAATCCTCCCATCTGGGAGGCAAAGCGGAGGTTGATACTGCAAACTGGGAGCACAGTGTCAATAATAAACTCTGTCTTTAAACACACAACAAAGCTGCTGTAGTGATACTCAGTGAGATTTGGAGGTTGTCCAGGCTCCTGTAACATCATTGACTACACCTGTTAACAAGCAAAAGCCTGGGGTAGCAGGTCCATTCAATGTTGTGTAGCCAGAAGCTTGTTATCGGTTGGTGCTGGACAGGCAGCTGCAATCATAGCCTGCTGAAAAACACAGCACCAACAGCTCGCTCCTATAGCTTGCACGGTGCACTGCACGCTAGTCACAGCACTGCATGGCAAAGAAGAAAGTTTAAGACAGTAGCCGACATAGGAGAGATCCCAGGTACTGGAGCTCACCTGCACAGCTTCGGAGCCAGCTGAGGGCAGACAGGTGGGACAGAGACACTGCCTTGGGAGCCATCTGCTGTCTCACTGGAGCAGCACAGCACTGCTGTTTTTATTTTATATTAAAAAACCCCGCTCCTCTGTAACTCCTCAGGCGCCCACTCAAATCCTTAGCCCCCCCCTAATTGCGGCCCTATTTAAAATACTTACCTGGATCCATCGAGATTCTGTCTATTGTGATTCCGCTGTCAGTCTTCTGACTGTCGGTATCACGACTGCTGGGATTTCGCACCCAACCCCTTTGAATTCCTAATTTGCAGTTGAAATTTGCACATTCTTGTAAGACACTAAAGATTATGGGGTATATGCAATTGCGGTCGAATACCCGAAAATGTCAAAAAACGGGACATTTTCGGCCCAAAAAAAAATTCGACAATGCAATTCAGTACTTTTCGTCAAAAAAACGGACTTTCCAAATTCGACTTTTTGAAATTCGACATTTGTCAAATTCGACATTTCTGCAATGGTACAAATGCGGCAATTCGACAAAAGTATATTCAATTGAAGATTGTAAATTCGACAATAGTGCTTTTAGACAGTAAATTCGTAATTTTCAATCCGCCACACTTTGCTGGCGGAATCTAATAAAAAATTTTAAAAACATGTTTTTTTGTGTGTTTTTTTAATTGGTAATAGCATATCTATTTATATTAGAAGGGATTAGGTACTTGGTTTGTCTATTTTGGAGGCACAAGTATTATTTATATATTTTTTAAAATATTATTTTTTTTTTTTTAATGGAATGGTAAAAATCTGGAAAAAAAATGCGTGGGGTCACCCCTCCTAAGCATAACCAGCCTCGGGCTCTTTGAGCCGGTCCTGGTTGCCAAAATACGGGGAAAAAAACGACAGGGGATCCCCCGTATTTTAACAACCAGCACCGGGCTCTGCGCCTGGTCCTGGTGCAAAAACTACGGGGGACAAAAAGAGTAGGGGTCCCCCATATTTTTTGTACCAGCACCGGGCTCCACTAGCTGGACAGATAATGCCACAGCCGGGGGTCACTTTTATACAGCGCCCTGCGGCCGTGGCATTAAATATCCAACTAGTCACCCCTGGCCGGGGTACCCTGGAGGAGTGGGGACCCCTTCAATCAAGGGGTCCCCCCCAGCCACCCAAGGGCCAGGGGTGAAGCCCGAGGCTGTCCCCCCCATCCAAGGGCTGCGGATGGGGGGCTGATAGCCTTGAGTAAAATGTAAGAATATTGTTTTTTTTTTGCAGAAGAACTACAAGTCCCAGCAAGCCTCCCCGCAATCCGGTACTTGGAGAACCACAAGTACCAGCATGCGGGGGAAACGGGCCCGCTGGTACCTGTAGTTCTACTGCAAAAAAAATACCCAAATAAAAACAGGACACAGACACCGTGAAAGTATAACTTTATTACATACATGCATGCCGACACACACATACTTACCTATGTTGACACGCCAACTCTGGCCTCATCTCCAATGTCGACGTCCAGGGTACCTGAAAATAAAATTATACTCACCTGATCCAGTGTCCTGGAATTTTATTATAATCCACGTACTTGGCAAAAAAACAAACCGCATTAACCCGAACCAGACAGACTGAAAGGGGTCCCATGTTTACACATGGGACCCCTTTCCCCGAATGCAGAGACCCCCCGTGACTCCTGTCACAGAAAGGTCCCTTCAGCCAATCAGGAAGCGCCACTTCGTGGCACTCTCCTGATTGGCTGTATGCGCGTCTGAGCTGGCAGACAGCGCATCGCACAGCTCCCTCCATTCGTTTCAATGGTGGGAACTTTGCGGTCAGTGGTGGGGTTATCAGCGGTCAGCCGCTGACCGCGGGTGACCTCACCGCTGCCCACAAAGTTCCCACCATTGAAAGTAATGGAGGGGGCTGTGCAATGCACGTCTGAGCTCAGACGCGCAGAGCCAATCAGGTGAGTGCCACGAAGTGGCGCTTCCTGATTGGCTAAAGGGACCTTTCTGTGACAGGAGTCACGGGGGGTCTCTGCATTCGGGGAAAGGGGTCCCATGTGTAAACATGGGACCCCTTTCAGTCCGTGTGGTCCTTGTATTAGTTTTTTTGTTTTGCCAAGTACGTGGATTACAAATCACAGGACACTGGATTGAGGTGAGTATAATTTTATTCACAGGTACCCCGGATCGTCGGCGACATTGGAGACGTGGCAGTCGGTGGGTCAACATAGGTAAGTATGTATGTGTCGGCATGTATGAAATAAACTTTTACTTTCACGGTGTGTGTCTCCTGTTTTTATTTGGGTATTTTTTTCCCAGTAGAACTACAGGTACCAGCGGGCCCGTTTTTCCACCCGCATGCTGGTACTTGTGGTTCTCCAAGTACCAGCTTGCGGGGGAGGCTTGCTAGGACTTGTAGTTCTTCTGGAACAAACAATATTCGTGCATTTTACTCAAGGCTATCAGCCCCCCATCCGCAGCCCTTGGATGGGGGGGACAGCCTCGGGCTTCACTCCTGGCCCTTGGGTAGCTGGGGGGGACCCCTTGATTGAAGGGGTCCCCACTCCTCCAGGGTACCCCGGCCAGGGGTGACTAGTTGGATATTTAATGCCACGGCCGCAGGGCGCTGTATAAAAGTGACCCCCGGCTGTGACATTATCTGTCCAGCTAGTGGAGCCCGGTGCTGGTACAAAAAATACGGGGGACCCCTACTCTTTTTGTCCCCCGTATTTTTTGCACCAGGACCAGGCGCAGAGCCCGGTGCTGGTTGTTAAAATACGGGGGATCCCCTGTCATTTTTCCCCCCGTATTTTGGCAACCAGGACCGGCTCAAAGAGCCCGAGGCTGGTTATGCTTAGGAGGGGGGACCCCACGCATTTTTTTTCGGGTTTTTTCCCGTTTTTTTTACATTTTTAAAAATCTAATCAAAATCCGTCAAATCGGACGTTTTTCGACCGCGGGACTGTCGAATCCGTTTTTTATTGAATATGTAGAATGCCGGCACCCACCTGACGGAATTCGACGGTCGAATTGTGTCGAATTAAAAAACGGGCGAAAAATTGCCGCAATTCGCCAGCAATTGCATTTACCCCTATATTTAAATGTTAACGGGCACTGTTGCAACCCTTTTATTCCTATCGCCATCTCTGGAAAATGTCAGTACCACTTCTTATGTTAGAGCATATCATCATATGGGTGGAAGAGACCACACAGTCCAGTGTACAATGCTTAAAATAACTTTTTCTGAATCTACTGTATAAAACTGTTGACAACAATAAAAAGAGAACATTGTATAAATAACAAATACATTTGCAAAACTGTGTTTTAATGACTCTAAATGTCATGTTAGTAAGACGATTTTAAGAAGACATTTTGGAATCCCTTAAAAGAAAAAGAGACAGTTTCTGAATACCACTCACAGTGAACATTATCTCTCCGAGTGCTTAGAGAGGGTTATTTGTAAATTAGCATACATTTTATAAAGTGACAAAATGTACTGTACATACATGAAGGATCTAGCGAAAGCATTCAGAGTATTACTACCTAACGGTACTTCTGAGCCCTAGTTTTAGACAATATTCTATCCTCAAAGTCTTTGACATACACTTCTCTTTGTCTTATTTGTTTTTCCTCTATTACATTCCTTGGAAGATCAATATTGATGGAAATATTCCCGTGAGGGGTGACTTTTGCTAGTAAGGAGACTCCATCAAAAATCAGTAATAATAGTGTTCATTTAATTCCAACAGGAAACACAACATTAAAAGCCTCGCTGGAAGATTTATTGATTACACCTCAGCAATGACCAACAAGCACTTGTAAAATCCCCAAAGGGGGTCATTATTAGTTCTGTGTAACTCTGTGGCTAAACATAAGCAGCACCAGGGTTATGGAACAGGCCGTTGCACTAAGAAGCAATATAGATGCTTGAATGATAGCCGTCTGAAGATCTACAGTATATTACTATAATTCTTCAGGTAAAAATTACCAACATTAGCCCAATTACAAAATATGTGTGTGAAGTGAGAAAGAAAATTGTTGCTGAGTAAAGAGATCATTAGAGGGGAAATGGCAGGTCATTTAAAATACTAATTTAAAATAAATAGAATGTAACCTTTCATAGCCATTTATGGAGGCAATCTATGCATCCATATTACATTTGCATAAATGAGGCATATATAGATTGTGTAAGTGATGAGACAGTAATTACATCCAGGAACTCTATGATTGGAAAAAAAAATCCTTTTAATATTGAGGTTTCATAAACTTGCCCGTGGGCTCTTGTGATGTCTGCTTAATGTCATCTTGCTACAGTCATTTATCACAGATAAGCAGCACTCGCAATAGCACACACAGAGTATGGGCCCTCATTACGAGTTGATCGCACGCTGATGTTTTTCACAGCGCAGTGATCAGGTTACTACTGCGCATGCAAACAGCAACGTTGCTGTGCAATGCTTCTAGTGACGAATCCATTCGCTCAACCGAACGCAAGGAGATTGACAGAAAGAGGACATTTATGGGTGTCAACTGACCGTTTTCTGTGAGTGGTAGGGAAAACGCAGGCATGTCCAAGCGTTTGCAGGGCCGGTGTCTGTCGTCAGTTCCGGGACGGGACAGGCTGAAGTGATCGCAAGGGCTGAGTAAGTCCAGAGCTACTCTGAAAGTGCAAAAAACTTTTTCGGCCCGCTCGGCTGCACAAGCGTTCGCACACTTGCAAAGCGAAAATACACTCCCCTAGAGGCGGCGACTATCTGATCGCTGCTCTGCAAAAAATAGCTAGCGAGCAATCAACTCGGAATGAGGGCCATTGTTAGAAGGGAAGGGAGTATTGTTTATTTGATAAATTAATTAAATAAACTCACAGTGTATCATCAGAATAAGTAAAACGCTGCATACAGTGCTAAAGTTTGGAGTCAACATTACAGAGTACATAAAGTGAAGGCAGGTGCTTTATGGGCTCACCCAATGTTCATGAGACTGCAGCATGCCGGTTGATATGGAACCAGTGATATCACTGCGTCACAGACTAGTTATTGATTTTTTATGTACTTTCTTCATTCCTCTTTGATGGACCTGATCTTAGTGAATGAATATGCTGTATTCTGCTGAAGATTGGTATAGCCCACAAAATGTCTGTCTCCGCTGTATAAGTGATTGGTGCCCTATTATATGTGTAATGCTTGGGTTGCTTGCACTTGTAATTTTATCAATAAATACATTTGATTACCATAAGGATGGGCTGATTCACAAGAGAAAGTAATCATCCCAGCCATAGGAGAGAAGGCTCTTTGAGAGACGTAGGGGTTTATTTGCTAAGCGTCAGGTTCTAATACCTGGTGCTTCTGACTGTATTTATACACAAAATTTAAAAGGGCAATGATTTTACTAGTCATGTTTTGCTAGTAAAATCGTTACTCTTATATATTTCAGGAATCAGAAGCACAACGTTTTAGAACCCATTGCTTAGTAAATAAACCCATTAAACTCATTATTCTTATCTTAGAATTTTGGGGCATACTAGTTTAGAAGAAGTAACCTATTTCTGACAAGGATGCACTATTTAATAATTAGTAATAATAATATTAAAACAGATAGGAGACACTAAAATAGATCTGATCTTACACAGAAGCTCCAAAATAAATGATGCAAACAACCTTATTTTAAAAAGGGACTCTTCTTCCCTTTCAAATAAGTGCACTACTGTGCTGAATGTTTTTCTGAACAGCAGGTAATACATTATTTGGATGGAGATAGTAAAAGGTGCGGAGCTCTTAACTGATAAAAAAAATGGTCCGCGCTCTCAAATTAAAGAGATTCCTCTTTACAATTACAGCATACTTGCATACGCTTCAGGAACGTCTGAGAGAAAGTTAGGCAAGTCTCTTATCTGCCGCCTACTTCCTGAGTAAAGTAGATTGTTTTATGATGTGATTCACGCTGAATCACATTGTGGCCCCGCCCCCTGCCTTACAAGGCCAGAAATGATCACCCACTTGGCTGCACCATGCCGCCTTACACTGAAGGGGCAGCAAAAAGTTGGTATCCATAAATGTTATTTATTTGTTCAACATTGTACATCTGTGATCACCAAAGGAACATTTCTATGTAAATAAACTGACTGTAGACTAAGAGGGGATATGATCAACATCTACAAATATATAAGGGGACAATACACAGAGCTTGCGCGGGACCTGTTTTTGGTTAGATCAACACAGAGGACTCGTGGACACTCGCTCAGGTTAGAGGAAAGGAGATTCCGCACAATACGGCGTAAAGGCTTTTTCACGGTAAGGACAATACGTGTTTGGAATTCCCTGCCCGAGGGAGTTGTAATGGCGGAATCTGTCAACACCTTTAAGAATGGGTTAGATAAATTCCTATTGGATAAGGATATCCAGGGGTATGGTGCATAGTCATGCATTATAGTTACTATAAATAGGGATAAAATGCAATGGCTGACAGCAGCATCAGTCAGAAATTTTAGTCAAATCATCATGCATAGGACACCACAAATAGGTTGAACTCGATGGACAATTGTCTTTTTTCAACTTCAGATACTATGTTACTATGTTACTATGTTACTATGTAAACATGGTTCTGGTGTTGCCTAATTTGCCATGATTTTGCTCTTGGGAATATAAGTTTGTATTTGTTGCTATTATATTATGAAAGTGGAAATTATAGTATGATATATAACAAAATATAGCACATTATTGATTTATTTCATTATTAGACAATGGTGGTCATTCCGAGTTGATCGCTCGCTAGCAGTTTTTAGCAGTCGTGCAAACGCTAAGCCGCCTCCCTCTAGGAGTGTATTTTAGCTTAGCAGAAGTGCGAACGAAAGGACCGCAGAGCGACTAAAAAAAAAAATTGTGCAGTTTCTGAGTAGCTCCAGACCTACTCCTAGCTTGCGATGACTTCAGACTGTTCAGTTCCGGATTTGACGTTACAAACACGCCCTGCGTTCTCCCAACCAAGCCTGCGTTTTTTCGAACACTCCCTGAAAACGGTCAGTTGACACCCAGAAACGCCCACTTCATGTCAATCACTCTGCCGTCAGCAGTGCGACTGAAAAGCTTTGCTTGACCTTGTGTAAAACTACATCGGCCGTTGTGAAAGTACGTCGCACGGCGCATTGCACCGCATACGCAGAAGTGCCGTTTTTTTGCTTCATCGCTGTGCAGCAAACATTTTCAGCTAGCGATCAACTCGGAATGACCACCTATATTTCTACGGTGTAATATACTAGAAAACATATTTTGATATATACAGTATAATTCTAAAGTATAATCTATAAAATTCATTGATTTTTATACCTAAAGTAACAAAAGCAAAGCAAATCAATTACTCATAATACAAGGGCTTCCCCTTGTGTCTGTCTCAACCTTCGGTATGGTGCTTCTGCTTTTCTGGGTGTGAGTGAACCAGGAGCTGGAGGCTTGCTGAACTATTGCTGGGGGGAGGGGGAACACTGTTATCCCCAGCCTCGTGCGCACACCTAAGTTACTTGCCTAACTGAGGACTGTGGGTTGGAAAGTACCTGAAAAGCAGGTCTGGCCAGCCAAAGGTGGAAGGTAGGCTTACATACATAGTCACACCATATGTAGTTACACACATTTACACACCCTACAAATGCCCTACTTTGGGGCGGGGCAGTCCCACTGTTCAGGCCCGCCCATGGGCTGCTGTATCCTGCGGGTGAGAACGTTTAGGGACGCCTCGTGTCCCATTACCTCTCCCCTAGTTCCATGCAGCACAGGCAGCTCTGAGCACACCATCAGAGTGTGGAAACGGGCATGACTTGAAGCCATACCCCCTTTACACATATACGAGCACCCCCTTTACTCATATATATATATATATATATATATATACAGTCACACACATACATGCATGCATATAGTCAAACACATATACTGTATACAGCGCAAGCAATCATACAGATACATACTGCACACATACAGTATATATATATATATATATATATATATATATATACTAGAGATGAGCGGGTTCGGTTTCTCTGAATCCGAACCCGCCAGAACTTCATGTTTTTTTTCACGGGTCCGAGCGACTCGGATCTTCCCGCCTTGCTCGGTTAACCCGAGCGCGCCCGAACGTCATCATGACGCTGTCGGATTCTCGCGAGGCTCGGATTCTATCGCGAGACTCGGATTCTATATAAGGAGCCGCGCGTCGCCGCCATTTTCACACGTGCATTGAGATTGACAGGGAGAGGACGTGGCTGGCGTCCTCTCCGTTTAGAATAGATTAGAGAGACACTTGATTTACTAATTTTGGGGAGCATTAGGAGTACTCAGTACAGTGCAGAGTTTTGCTGATAGTGACCAGTGACCACCAGTTTTATTTATAATCCGTTCTCTGCCTGAAAAAAGCGATACACAGCACACAGTGACTCAGTCACATACCATATCTGTGTGCACTGCTCAGGCTCAGGCCAGTGTGCTGCATCATCTATTATCTATATATAATATTATATATATCTGTCTGACTGCTCAGCTCACACAGCTTATAATTGTGGGGGAGACTGGGGAGCACTACTGCAGTGCCAGTTATAGGTTATAGCAGGAGCCAGGAGTACATAATATATTATATAGTGAGTGACCACCAGACACACAGTGCAGTTTATTTAATATATCCGTTCTCTGCCTGAAAAAAGCGATACACACAGTGACTCAGTCAGTCACATACCATATCTGTGTGCACTGCTCAGGCTCAGGCCAGTGTGCTGCATCATCTATATATATTATATATCTGTCTGACTGCTCAGCTCACACAGCTTATAATTGTGGGGGAGACTGGGGAGCACTACTGCAGTGCCAGTTATAGGTTATAGCAGGAGCCAGGAGTTCATAATATTATATTAAAATTAAACAGTGCACACTTTTGCTGCAGGAGTGCCACTGCCAGTGTGACTAGTGACCAGTGACCTGACCACCAGTATATATAATATTAGTAGTATACTATCTCTTTATCAACCAGTCTATATTAGCAGCAGACACAGTACAGTGCGGTAGTTCACGGCTGTGGCTACCTCTGTGTCGGCACTCGGCAGCCCGTCCATAATTGTATATACCACCTAACCGTGGTTTTTTTTTCTTTCTTTATACATACATACTAGTTACGAGTATACTATCTCTTTATCAACCAGTCTATATATTAGCAGCAGACACAGTACAGTGCGGTAGTTCACGGCTGTGGCTACCTCTGTGTCGGCACTCGGCAGCCCGTCCATAATTGTATATACCACCTAACCGTGGTTTTTTTTTCTTTCTTTATACATACATACTAGTTACGAGTATACTATCTCTTTATCAACCAGTCTATATATTAGCAGCAGACACAGTACAGTGCGGTAGTTCACGGCTGTGGCTACCTCTGTGTCGGCACTCGGCAGCCCGTCCATAATTGTATATACCACCTAACCGTGGTTTTTTTTTCTTTCTTTATACATACATACTAGTTACGAGTATACTATCTCTTTATCAACCAGTCTATATATTAGCAGCAGACACAGTACAGTGCGGTAGTTCATGGCTGTGGCTACCTCTGTGTCGGCACTCGGCAGCCCGTCCATAATTGTATATACCACCTAACCGTGGTTTTTTTTTCTTTCTTTATACATACATACTAGTTACGAGTATACTATCTCTTTATCAACCAGTCTATATATTAGCAGCAGACACAGTACAGTGCGGTAGTTCACGGCTGTGGCTACCTCTGTGTCGGCACTCGGCAGCCCGTCCATAATTGTATATACCACCTAACCGTGTTTTTTTTTTCTTTCTTTATACATACATACTAGTTACGAGTATACTATCTCTTTATCAACCAGTCTATATATTAGCAGCAGACACAGTACAGTGCGGTAGTTCACGGCTGTGGCTACCTCTGTGTCGGCACTCGGCAGCCCGTCCATAATTGTATACTAGTATCCAATCCATCCATCTCCATTGTTTACCTGAGGTGCCTTTTAGTTGTGCCTATTAAAATATGGAGAACAAAAATGTTGAGGTTCCAAAATTAGGGAAAGATCAAGATCCACTTCCACCTCGTGCTGAAGCTGCTGCCACTAGTCATGGCCGAGACGATGAAATGCCAGCAACGTCGTCTGCCAAGGCCGATGCCCAATGTCATAGTACAGAGCATGTCAAATCCAAAACACCAAATATCAGTAAAAAAAGGACTCCAAAACCTAAAATAAAATTGTCGGAGGAGAAGCGTAAACTTGCCAATATGCCATTTACCACACGGAGTGGCAAGGAACGGCTGAGGCCCTGGCCTATGTTCATGGCTAGTGGTTCAGCTTCACATGAGGATGGAAGCACTCAGCCTCTCGCTAGAAAAATGAAAAGACTCAAGCTGGCAAAAGCAGCACAGCAAAGAACTGTGCATTCTTCGAAATCCCAAATCAACAAGGAGAGTCCAATTGTGTCGGTTGCGATGCCTGACCTTCCCAACACTGGACGTGAAGAGCATGCGCCTTCCACCATTTGCACGCCCCCTGCAAGTGCTGGAAGGAGCACCCGCAGTCCAGTTCCTGATAGTCAGATTGAAGATGTCAGTGTTGAAGTACACCAGGATGAGGAGGATATGGGTGTTGCTGGCGCTGGGGAGGAAATTGACCAGGAGGATTCTGATGGTGAGGTGGTTTGTTTAAGTCAGGCACCCGGGGAGACACCTGTTGTCCGTGGGAGGAATATGGCCGTTGACATGCCAGGTGAAAATACCAAAAAAATCAGCTCTTCGGTGTGGAGGTATTTCACCAGAAATGCGGACAACAGGTGTCAAGCCGTGTGTTCCCTTTGTCAAGCTGTAATAAGTAGGGGTAAGGACGTTAACCACCTCGGAACATCCTCCCTTATACGTCACCTGCAGCGCATTCATAATAAGTCAGTGACAAGTTCAAAAACTTTGGGTGACAGCGGAAGCAGTCCACTGACCAGTAAATCCCTTCCTCTTGTAACCAAGCTCACGCAAACCACCCCACCAACTCCCTCAGTGTCAATTTCCTCCTTCCCCAGGAATGCCAATAGTCCTGCAGGCCATGTCACTGGCAATTCTGACGAGTCCTCTCCTGCCTGGGATTCCTCCGATGCATCCTTGCGTGTAACGCCTACTGCTGCTGGCGCTGCTGTTGTTGCCGCTGGGAGTCGATGGTCATCCCAGAGGGGAAGTCGTAAGCCCACTTGTACTACTTCCAGTAAGCAATTGACTGTTCAACAGTCCTTTGCGAGGAAGATGAAATATCACAGCAGTCATCCTACTGCAAAGCGGATAACTGAGTCCTTGACAACTATGTTGGTGTTAGACGTGCGTCCGGTATCCGCCGTTAGTTCACAGGGAACTAGACAATTTATTGAGGCAGTGTGCCCCCGTTACCAAATACCATCTAGGTTCCACTTCTCTAGGCAGGCGATACCGAGAATGTACACGGACGTCAGAAAAAGACTCACCAGTGTCCTAAAAAATGCAGTTGTACCCAATGTCCACTTAACCACGGACATGTGGACAAGTGGAGCAGGGCAGGGTCAGGACTATATGACTGTGACAGCCCACTGGGTAGATGTATGGACTCCCGCCGCAAGAACAGCAGCGGCGGCACCAGTAGCAGCATCTCGCAAACGCCAACTCTTTCCTAGGCAGGCTACGCTTTGTATCACCGCTTTCCAGAATACGCACACAGCTGAAAACCTCTTACGGCAACTGAGGAAGATCATCGCGGAATGGCTTACCCCAATTGGACTCTCCTGTGGATTTGTGGCATCGGACAACGCCAGCAATATTGTGTGTGCATTAAATATGGGCAAATTCCAGCACGTCCCATGTTTTGCACATACCTTGAATTTGGTGGTGCAGAATTTTTAAAAAAACGACAGGGGCGTGCAAGAGATGCTGTCGGTGGCCAGAAAAATTGCGGGACACTTTCGGCGTACAGGCACCACGTACAGAAGACTGGAGCACCACCAAAAACTACTGAACCTGCCCTGCCATCATCTGAAGCAAGAAGTGGTAACGAGGTGGAATTCAACCCTCTATATGCTTCAGAGGTTGGAGGAGCAGCAAAAG
The DNA here is from genome assembly GCF_028390025.1 of Pseudophryne corroboree. Lineage (NCBI taxonomy): Eukaryota > Metazoa > Chordata > Amphibia > Anura > Myobatrachidae > Pseudophryne > Pseudophryne corroboree. The sequence goes on along the minus strand of NC_086448.1, from coordinate 227,638,593 downwards.
GCCATTCAAGCCTATACAATTGAGCACGATATAGTAGGTGGAATGCACCTGTCTCAAGTGCAGTGGAGAATGATTTCAACGTTGTGCAAGGTTCTGATGCCCTTTGAACTTGCCACACGTGAAGTCAGTTCAGACACTGCCAGCCTGAGTCAGGTCATTCCCCTCATCAGGCTTTTGCAGAAGAAGCTGGAGGCATTGAAGAAGGAGCTAAAAGGGAGCGATTCCGCTAGGCATGTGGGACTTGTGGATGCAGCCCTTAATTCGCTTAACAAGGATTCACGGGTGGTCAATCTGTTGAAATCAGAGCACTACATTTTGGCCACCGTGCTCGATCCTAGATTTAAAGCCTACCTTGGATCTCTCTTTCCGGCAGACACAGGTCTGCTGGGGTTGAAAGACCTGCTGGTGACAAAATTGTCAAGTCAAGCGGAACGCGACCTGTCAACATCTCCTCCTTCACATTCTCCCGCAACTGGGGGTGCGAGGAAAAGGCTCAGAATTCCGAGCCCACCCGCTGGCGGTGATGCAGGGCAGTCTGGAGCGACTGCTGATGCTGACATCTGGTCCGGACTGAAGGACCTGACAACGATTACGGACATGTCGTCTACTGTCACTGCATATGATTCTCTCAACATTGATTGAATGGTGGAGGATTATATGAGTGACCGCATCCAAGTAGGCACGTCACACAGTCCGTACTTATACTGGCAGGAAAAAGAGGCAATTTGGAGGCCCTTGCACAAACTGGCTTTATTCTACCTAAGTTGCCCTCCCACAAGTGTGTACTCCGAAAGAGTGTTTAGTGCCGCCGCTCACCTTGTCAGCAATCGGCGTACGAGGTTACATCCAGAAAATGTGGAGAAGATGATGTTCATTAAAATGAATTATAATCAATTCCTCCGCGGAGACATTGACCAGCAGCAATTGCCTCCACAAAGTACACAGGGAGCTGAGATGGTGGATTCCAGTGGGGACGAATTGATAATCTGTGAGGAGGGGGATGTACACGGTGATATATCGGAGGGTGAAGATGAGGTGGACATCTTGCCTCTGTAGAGCCAGTTTGTGCAAGGAGAGATTAATTGCTTCTTTTGAGGGGGGGGTCCAAACCAACCCGTCATATCAGTCACAGTCGTGTGGCAGACCCTGTCACTGAAATGATGGGTTGGTTAAAGTGTGCATGTCCTGTTTTGTTTATACAACATAAGGGTGGGTGGGAGGGCCCAAGGACAATTCCATCTTGCACCTCTTTTTTCTTTTCTTTTTCTTTGCATCATGTGCTGATTGGGGAGGGTTTTTTGGAAGGGACATCCTGCGTGACACTGCAGTGCCACTCCTAGATGGGCCCGGTGTTTGTGTCGGCCACTAGGGTCGCTAATCTTACTCACACAGTCAGCTACCTCATTGCGCCTCTTTTTTTCTTTGCGTCATGTGCTGTTTGGGGAGGGTTTTTTGGAAGGGACATCCTGCGTGACACTGCAGTGCCACTCCTAGATGGGCCCGGTGTTTGTGTCGGCCACTAGGGTCGCTAATCTTACTCACACAGCTACCTCATTGCGCCTCTTTTTTTCTTTGCGTCATGTGCTGTTTGGGGAGGGTTTTTTGGAAGGGACATCCTGCGTGACACTGCAGTGCCACTCCTAGATGGGCCCGGTGTTTGTGTCGGCCACTAGGGTCGCTAATCTTACTCACACAGCTACCTCATTGCGCCTCTTTTTTTCTTTGCATCATGTGCTGTTTGGGGAGGGTTTTTTGGAAGGGCCATCCTGCGTGACACTGCAGTGCCACTCCTAGATGGGCCCGGTGTTTGTGTCGGCCACTAGGGTCGCTAATCTTACTCACACAGCTACCTCATTGCGCCTCTTTTTTTCTTTGCGTCATGTGCTGTTTGGGGAGGGTTTTTTGGAAGGGACATCCTGCGTGACACTGCAGTGCCACTCCTAGATGGGCCCGGTGTTTGTGTCGGCCACTAGGGTCGCTAATTTTACTCACACAGCTACCTCATTGCGCCTCTTTTTTTCTTTGCGTCATGTGCTGTTTGGGGAGGGTTTTTTGGAAGGGCCATCCTGCGTGACACTGCAGTGCCACTCCTAGATGGGCCCGGTGTTTGTGTCGGCCTCTAGGGTCGCTAATCTTACTCACACAGCTACCTCATTGCGCCTCTTTTTTTCTTTGCGTCATGTGCTGTTTGGGGAGGGTTTTTTGGAAGGGCCATCCTGCGTGACACTGCAGTGCCACTCCTAGATGGGCCCGGTGTTTGTGTCGGCCACTAGGGTCGCTAATCTTACTCACACAGCTACCTCATTGCGCCTCTTTTTTTCTTTGCGTCATGTGCTGTTTGGGGAGGGTTTTTTGGAAGGGACATCCTGCGTGACACTGCAGTGCCACTCCTAGATGGGCCCGGTGTTTGTGTCGGCCACTAGGGTCGCTTATCTTACTCACACAGCGACCTCGGTGCAAATTTTAGGACTAAAAATAATATTGTGAGGTGTGAGGTATTCAGAATAGACTGAAAATGAGTGTAAATTATGGTTTTTGAGGTTAATAATTCTTTGGGATCAAAATGACCCCCAAATTCTATGATTTAAGCTGTTTTTTAGTGTTTTTTGAAAAAAACACCCGAATCCAAAACACACCCGAATCCGACAAAAAAAATTCGGTGAGGTTTTGCCAAAACGCGTTCGAACCCAAAACACGGCCGCGGAACCGAACCCAAAACCAAAACACAAAACCCGAAAAATTTCAGGCGCTCATCTCTAATATATACTGTATGTGTGCAGTAACACACCTACACACGATCATACACATACATAGAGTCACACAGTTATACAAATAAATACATACACACAGTCAAACAAACAAACAAACAAACAAACAGACAGACAATGGACGGGACGTACTTAAGCAAAAACGCGGTAAAAAGCCTGTTTTCTTGGGTTTTACCGCATTTACAAATGTACTAAGTCCTGGACACCAGGGTTCCGACACGGAGCACAACAACAGCTTTTGCGAGCATTACCCTATAGAAGTCTAAGGGCTTCTTTCTGCATTCATGGCTGAGAGGGATCCCCATGGCCTTCTGCACAAGTGCAGACAAACTCCCGGGTCATAAACGAGTCCAGGACCGGTGCTGATCGTAAAGGACAGCTCTTCGCAGGAGAGCTGTCATTTGCAATCCGAATCGCATGTAATTACATGCGATTAGTATGGATGTGATGTGTGGCGAGATGTACTGCGCAAGGTTAGTACATCCCGCCCAATATAGTGTCCACCCCCATCTTACTTTACTGGTGAATAGTCATCAATATCACGTCATCACTCTAGGAACAGTGTCTATAGCAGTTCCTCTTCTCAATTCTTTTCAGCTTGCCGTGCAGTAATGCATACTTACAGTAGCTACTCTCCTGGAAGCTGCGAGAGACTCACGATTTTTTGGGCAGTCCCCCCACCAACAGAGGAGTGGCCAGATCTCCTGCATCCCACCTGCTTCCTAGTGAAGCGGGTAGGATGTTGGAGAAAATGCTGGGAATTGTGGTTCTGTTTTGAGGGGGCGGGGCTAAATGATGCAAATTCACTTCATTTAGCGCCATCCCTTTCCTCTCGGACCAACGAATTGTGGCATTTTGCCCCTACAGGGATGTAGCCTAATGAAAGTAGGAAAGTATGATCACCCCGCACATTTTACATGGTCAAAACTAGGATTTTTAGGACCCAGGGCAAGGCAGAAACACCTCTCCTGTATGGAATTTAAACACTATTACCCATAGCTCACTCTCCAAGGGAAAATGAGGGCAAACTAGTACATATACTGGGCTGAAAATTAGTGATGAGCACCGGAAATATTTCGGGTTTTGTGTTTTGGTTTTGTGTTCGGTTCCGCGGCCGTGTTTTGGGTTCGAACGCGTTTTGGCAAAACCTCACCGATTTTTTTTTGTCGGATTCGGGTGTGTTTTGGATTCGGGTGTTTTTTTCAAAAAACCCTAAAAAACAGCTTAAATCATAGAATTTGGGGGTCATTTTGATCCCAAAGTATTATTAACCTCAATAACCATAATTTCCACTCATTTTCAGTCTATTCTGAACACCTCACACCTCACAATATTATTTTTAGTCCTAAAATTTGCACCAAGGTCGCTGGATGACTAAGCTCAGCGACCCAAGTGGCCGACACAAACACCTGGCCCATCTAGGAGTGGCACTGCAGTGTCACGCAGGATGGCCCTTCCAAAAAACACCCCCCAAACAGAACATGACGCAAAGAAAAAAAGAGGCGCAATGAGGTAGCTGTGTGACTAAGATAAGCGACCCAAGTGGCCGACACAAACACCTGGCCCATCTAGGAGTGGCACTGCAGTGTCACGCAGGATGGCCCTTCCAAAAAACACCCCCCAAACAGCACATGACGCAAAGAAAAAAAGAGGCGCAATGAGGTAGCTGTGTGACTAAGATAAGCGACCCAAGTGGCCGACACAAACACCTGGCCCATCTAGGAGTGGCACTGCAGTGTCACGCAGGATGGCCCTTCCAAAAAACACCCCCCAAACAGCACATGACGCAAAGAAAAAAAGAGGCGCAATGAGGTAGCTGTGTGACTAAGATAAGCGACCCAAGTGGCCGACACAAACACCTGGCCCATCTAGGAGTGGCACTGCAGTGTCACGCAGGATGGCCCTTCCAAAAAACACCCCCCAAACAGCACATGACGCAAAGAAAAAAAGAGGCACAATGAGGTAGCTGTGTGACTAAGATAAGCGACCCAAGTGGCCGACACAAACACCTGGCCCATCTAGGAGTGGCACTGCAGTGTCACGCAGGATGGCCCTTCCAAAAAACACCCCCCAAACAGCACATGACGCAAAGAAAAATGAAAGAAAAAAGAGGTGCAAGATGGAATTGTCCTTGGGCCCTCCCACCCACCCTTATGTTGTATAAACAGGACATGCACACTTTAACCAACCCATCATTTCAGTGACAGGGTCTGCCACACGACTGTGACTGAAATGATGGGTTGGTTTGGACCCCCACCAAAAAAGAAGCAATTAATCTCTCCTTGCACAAACTGGCTCTACAGAGGCAAGATGTCCACCTCATCATCATCCTCTGATATATCACCGTGTACATCCCCCTCCTCACAGATTATCAATTCGTTCCCACTGGAATCCACCATCTCAGCTCCCTGTGTACTTTGTGGAGGCAATTGCTGCTGGTCAATGTCTCCACGGAGGAATTGATTATAATTCATTTTAATGAACATCATCTTCTCCACATTTTCTGGATGTAACCTCGTACGCCGATTGCTGACAAGGTGAGCGGCGGCACTAAACACTCTTTCGGAGTACACACTTGTGGGAGGGCAACTTAGGTAGAATAAAGCCAGTTTGTGCAAGGGCCTCCAAATTGCCTCTTTTTCCTGCCAGTATAAGTACGGACTGTCTGACGTGCCTACTTGGATGCGGTCACTCATATAATCCTCCACCATTCTTTCAATGGGGAGAGAATCATATGTGACAGTAGACGACATGTCCGTAATCGTTGTCAGGTCCTTCAGTCCGGACCAGATGTCAGCATCAGCAGTCGCTCCAGACTGCCCTGCATCACCGCCAGCGGGTGGGCTCGGAATTCTGAGCCTTTTCCTCGCACCCCCAGTTGCGGGAGAATGTGAAGGAGGAGATGTTGGCAGGTCGCGTTCCGCTTGACTTGACAATTTTGTCACCAGCAGTTTTTTGAACCCCAGCAGACTTGTGTCTGCCGGAAAGAGAGATCCAAGGTAGGTTTTAAATCTAGGATCGAGCACGGTGGACAAAATGTAGTGCTCTGATTTCAACAGATTGACCACCCGTGAATCCTTGTTAAGCGAATTAAGGGCTCCATCCACAAGTCCCACATGCCTAGCGGAATCGCTCTGTGTTAGCTCCTCCTTCAATGTCTCCAGCTTCTTCTGCAAAAGCCTGATGAGGGGAATGACCTGACTCAGGCTGGCAGTGTCTGAACTGACTTCACGTGTGGCAAGTTCAAAAGGTTGCAGAACCTTGCACAACGTTGAAATCATTCTCCACTGCGCTTGAGACAGGTGCATTCCACCTCCTATATCGTGCTCAGTTGTATAGGCTTGAATGGCCTTTTGCTGCTCCTCCAACCTCTGAAGCATATAGAGGGTTGAATTCCACCTCGTTACCACTTCTTGCTTCAGATGATGGCAGGGCAGGTTCAGGCGTTTTTGGTGGTGCTCCAGTCTTCTGTACGTGGTGCCTGTACGCCAAAAGTGTCCCGCAATTCTTCTGGCCACCGACAGCATCTCTTGCACGCCCCTCTCTTTTTTTAAATAATTCTGCACCACCAAATTCAAGGTATGTGCAAAACATGGGACGTGCTGGAATTTGCCCATATTTAATGCACACACAATATTGCTGGCGTTGTCCGATGCCACAAATCCACAGGAGAGTCCAATTGGGGTAAGCCATTCTGCGATGATCTTCCTCAGTTGCCGTAAGAGGTTTTTAGCTGTGTGCGTATTCTGGAAAGCGGTCATACAAAGCGTAGCCTGCCTAGGAAAGAGTTGGCGTTTGCGAGATGCTGCTACTGGTGCCGCCGCTGCTGTTCTTGCGGCGGGAGTCCATACATCTACCCAGTGGGCTGTCACAGTCATATAGTCCTGAGCCTGCCCTGCTCCACTTGTCCACATGTCCGTGGTTAAGTGGACATTGGGTACAACTGCATTTTTTAGGACACTGGTGAGTCTTTTTCTGAGGTCTGTGTACATTTTCGGTATCGCCTGCCTAGAGAAATGGAACCTAGATGGTATTTGGTACCGGGGACACAGTACCTCCAACAAGTCTCTAGTTGGCTCTGCAGTAATGATGGATACCGGAACCACGTTTCTCACCGCCCAGGATGCCAAGGCCTCAGTTATCCGCTTTGCAGCAGGATGACTGCTGTGATATTTCATCTTCCTCGCAAAGGACTGTTGGACAGTCAATTGCTTGGTGGAAGTAGTAAAAGTGGTCTTACGAGTACGACTTCCCCTCTGGGATGACCATCGACTCCCAGCAGCAACAACAGCAGCGCCAGCAGCAGTAGGCGTTACACGCAAGGATGCATGGAGGAATCCCAGGCAGGAGAGGACTCGTCAGAATTGCCAGTGACATGGCCTGCAGGACTATTGGCATTCCTGGGGAAGGAGGAAATTGACACTGAGGGAGTTGGTGGGGTGGTTTGCGTGAGCTTGGTTACAAGAGGAAGGGATTTACTGGTCAGTGGACTGCTTCCGCTGTCGCCCAAAGTTTTTGAACTTGTCACTGACTTATGATGAATGCGCTGCAGGTGACGTATAAGGGAGGATGTTCCGAGGTGGTTAACGTCCTTACCCCTACTTATTACAGCTTGACAAAGGCAACACACGGCTTGACAAATGTTGTCCGCATTTCTGTTGAAATACTTCCACACCGAAGAGCTGATTTTTTTGGTATTTTCACCAGGCATGTCAATGGCCCTATTCCTCCCACGGACAACAGGTGTCTCCCCGGGTGCCTGACTTAAACAAACCACCTCACCATCATAATCCTCCTGGTCAATTTCCTCCCCAGCGCCAGCAACACCCATATCCTCCTCATCCTGGTGTACTTCAACACTGACATCTTCAATCTGACTATCAGGAACTGGACTGCGGGTGCTCCTTCCAGCACTTGCAGGGGGCGTGCAAATGGTGGAAGGCGCATGCTCTTCACGTCCAGTGTTGGGAAGGTCAGGCATCGCAAACGACACAATTGGACTCTCCTTGTGGATTTGTGATTTTAAAAAAACGCACAGTTCTTTGCTGTGCTTTTGCCAGCTTGAGTCTTTTCATTTTTCTAGCGAGAGGCTGAGTGCTTCCATCCTCATGTGAAGCTGAACCACTAGCCATGAACATAGGCCAGGGCCTCAGCCGTTCCTTGCCACTCCGTGTGGTAAATGGCATATTGGCAAGTTTACGCTTCTCCTCCGACAATTTTATTTTAGATTTTTGAGTCCTTTTTTTACTGATATTTGGTGTTTTGGATTTTACATGCTCTGTACTATGACATTGGGCATCGGCCTTGGCAGACGACTTTGATGGCATTTCATCGTCTCGGCCATGACTAGTGGCAGCAGCTTCAGCACGAGGTGGAAGTCGATCTTGATCTTTCCCTATTTTTGGAACCTCAACATTTTTGTTCTCCATATTTTAATAGGCACAACTAAAAGGCACCTCAGGTAAACAATGGAGATGGATGGATACTAGTATACTTATGGATGGACGAGCGACTGCCGACACAGAGGTAGCTACAGCCGTGGACTACCGTACTGCGTCTGCTGCTAATATAGACTGGATGATAATGATATAAAAAATATATATATATCACTACTGCAGCCGGACAGGTATATATTACATAATGACGGACCTGCTGGACACTGTCAGCACTGCAGACTCCTAAAGTAAGCTACTAGTATCAAGAAGATAGAAAAAAAAAACACCACAGGTAGGTGGTATACAATTATGGATGGACGAGCGACTGCCGACACAGAGGTAGCTACAGCCGTGAACTACCGTACTGCATCTGCTGCTAATATAGACTGGATGATAATGATAAAAAAAATATATATATATCACTACTGCAGCCGGACAGGTATATATTATATAATGACGGACCTGCTGGACACTGTCAGCACTGCAGACTCCTAAAGTAAGCTACTAGTATCAAGAAGATAGAAAAAAAAAAAACACAACAGGTAGGTGGTATACAATTATGGATGGACGAGCGACTGCCGACACAGAGGTAGCTACAACCATGGACTACCGTACTGCGTCTGCTGCTAATATAGACTGGATGATAATGAGATAAAAAATATATATATATCACTACTGCAGCCGGACAGGTATATATTATATAATGACGGACCTGCTGGACACTGTCAGCACTGCAGACTCCTAAAGTAAGCTACTAGTATCAAGAAGATAGAAAAAAAAAAAACATCACAGGTAGGTGGTATACAATTATGGATGGACGAGCGACTGCCGACACAGAGGTAGCTACAGCCGTGGACTACCGTACTGCGTCTGCTGCTAATATAGACTGGATGATAATGATATAAAAAATATATATATATCACTACTGCAGCCGGACAGGTATATATTATATAATGACGGACCTGCTGGACACTGTCAGCACTGCAGACTCCTAAAATTAACTACTAGTATGAAGAAGATAGAAAAAAAAAAACCACCACAGGTAGGTATACAATTATGGACGAGCGACTGCCGACACAGAGGTAGCTACAGCCGTGGACTACCGTACTGCGTCTGCTGCTAGTATAGACTGGATGATAATGATATAAAAAATATATATATATCACTACTGCAGGACAGGTATATATTATATAATGACGGACCTGCTGGACACTGTCAGCAGAATGCATTTATAGAATAAAAACACCACACGACGAGTGTTTAACTTTTTCAGGCAGACAATCACAATATACTGGTGGTCACTGGTCAGTCACACTGGCAGTGGCACTCTGGCAGCAAAAGTGTGCACTGTTAAATATATGTACTCCTGCTATAACTGCTCCCCAGTCTCCCCCACAATTAAGCTGTGTGAGCAGTGAGCACTCAGCACAGTCAGATATACATAGATGATGCAGCACACTGAGGCTGAGCACAGATATGGTATACTGTGTCACTGTGTATCGTTTTTTTTTCAGGCAGAGAACGGATTATATTAAATAATAATAAAACTGCACTGGTGGTCACTGGTCAGTCACTAGTAAACTCTGCACTCTCTGAGTAGTACTCCTAAGCTCCAGTAAATCAAGTGTCTCACTCTCACTATCTATTTCTATTCTAAACGGAGAGGACGCCAGCCACGTCCTCTCCCTATCAATCTCAATGCACGTGTGAAAATGGCGGCGACGCGCGGCTCCTTATATAGAATTCGAGTCTCGCGATAGAATACGAGCCTCGCGAGAATCCGACAGCGGGATGATGACGTTCGGGCGCGCTCGGGTTAGCCGAGCAAGGCGGGAAGATCCGAGTCTGCCTCGGACCCGTGTAAAAAGCGTGAAGTTCGGGGGGGTTCGGTTTCCGAGAAACCGAACCCGCTCATCACTACTGAAAATATGGGCACATGATGCACACACACATGTCACAAATCATGCATGTTGCATTTTTACATAGCTCAAATTAACTTGTTATATGCAACTCTAAATCAGGACCTAAATCTTCAGCTAAAATATTGGCCTTGCTAGGGTCCTCTAACATCACATTTCATTATTTTTTTGTGCTGTAGAAGATAATTGTGCAGTTTATGGGGTGATATATTGGACTGTCAATATTTGTGCTGCAGTGCGCAGGAAGACATGCATAGGGAATGCTTTCTATTCTGTGAATAGTGCTAACCATGTTTATTTTCTGTCTGCCCAAATTGATTAGAGTCACAACCTTTATTACATCCCATTATAATATTGCCCTGTGTAACTCCTAACTAATCTGACAATGACTCAGATAACACTGACGAAAAAAAGTTTTAGAAACAATTTGCATGCAAACAGCATCTGTATTTGAAAGTGTTTTGGTAAACAGGAGGACCGGCACACTTCCATGTTTTGTTACAGAAGAGATAGAAAAATAAATTAGTAGTATGGACATACAGTCAGAGCCAGGTTATCATTTCATGGAGCCTTAGGCAAGTTATAGATTCAGGGCCCTTCCACCTTTATTCTGCTCCTGCAATGTCAGTATAGCCCAGCCTGTGTAATTTTACCGCCATTAACCCTATTGCTGTTAGCCTGTTGGTACATCTGGCAGATGTCCAAACCCCACCCTCTGAATCCTGGCCCACTTGCCTCTTTTTATTTAAAAAAAATATTAATCAGTCAAGTGACCTGTCTACAACTATGAAATAATTTTACTATTACGTGTTGTACCCCGTTCTACCACTTTGTGCTTCTATCTGTACCCAATTCTAACTTTTTGTGCCTCTATCTGTATCTCTTCTGCCTCTCTGTACCCCCTTCTTCTCCTCTGTGCCCCACTCTGCCTCTGTCTGTACCCCCACCTGCCTTCGTGCCCCCTCTGCTCCTATATACCTCCTTCTCCTTCTCTGTTTGCCCCCTCCCTTCCTTTCTGTGCCCTATTCTGCCTCTTTCTGTACCCTCTATGCGCTCTGTAAGCCCTACTGCCTCTGTGTCCCTTTCTGCTTCTCTGTGCTCCCTTCTGCTTCTCTGTAGCCCTTTCTTTCTCTCTGCGCCCTTTTCTGCCTCTACTGCCTATATACCCCTTATGCTTCTCTGCACCTCCTTCTGCCTTTCTGTACCCTCTACGGCCTCTGTATACCTTCTGCTTCTCTGACCCCCTTTTCTCTACATCTCTGTACCCCCTTCTAACTCTTTGTACCCCTTTCTTCCTCTCTGTACCCCCTTCTGCCTCTATGTACCCCTTTCTTCCTCTCTGTACCCCCTTCTGTCTCTATGCACCCCTTTCTTCCTCTCTGTACACAGTTCTGCCTCTATCTGTACCTCTTTCTGTAATTTTTCCCTTTCTGTGCTATGCATTCTTTATTTCACCCCATCTGTGCTCTCTCCGAGCTACTGTGTCAGCACCGTTGCCTGCTGAATGCAGCTTGCCCCTAAAATTGTTCTGCTTACTTGACCCATTAGATCAGCAACAGCTGCGACCCCTTCAGTGTCTATGGTGCTTCAGTTAGCTCCTCCGAGCTCTCCCACTACCCATCATCCACTGGTCCCTAAGCGGCATGGGTACAGGTGCCTCGCCTGTCTAGGCTGCAGCCATCCTTTCAGCCACCTTTACCTCACTTGCCATTCAATTAGCCACCCTTCCTGGTGCCCAGCAAACTGCTTCCCTCCGAGTCCCAACCCCTTGTTGCAATCAGTGCCTGAACCTCCTGTTCCACCCACACTAAACCTAGAGGAGAATCCACTTTTTGCCACCAGTGCCGCACCTCTTCTGTCAACTCTGTGGTGTCTAGCTGTACATAAAAGAAAAATATTGTTTTAACATTACAAATGTCAGGTGGACCTGTTCCCTAGGACCTGCCTGGCCTGCTCTGTGGATAATCCGGCTTTGCCTACAATACAGTATGTGTCTCACATAGAAGTGCATTTCACATCACAACATTTTGTAACAGAAACCCCTATTGCCATTGTTAACTTTTATCTGCACAGATTCCCTAACCACTGGGCAAGCCCCTCCATCACCAATCCTGCCTACTCATAGACATAGAAAGACAGATTGACTTCCGCACTGGGTCTGAAAATAGAAATGTACAATTACATTGAAACCAACAATTAAAAATAATGTTGTCTTTAAGGATCAAAATTTGGCAGGTTGGTGGTGCACACTAGAGTTGGGTCAGGGGCTGAAATGTCGGCAATCATGATGCCGAATATCAAAATACCATGGCATCCTGCTGTTAAGAATCCTGACAAGGGTTGGGGAAGCATGCCACCCCTCACCCCCCTAACCATAACCTTCCCTTCCTGCTGCCTAACTCAAACCCCCCGCCCCCACCCCCCGTGCAGCCTAAACCTACCCCCCCCCCCCCCCCCCCCCCGCAGCTTTCCTCTGGCATTGTGATCTCATTCAGCACTGAACAGGATGCCGGCGCCGGCATCCTGGTCAGTGTCGGGATTCCGGCATCGGTATATCGTCTGAATCCCCTAGAGCAGGCATGTCCAAACTGCGGCTCTCCAGCTGTTGTGAAACTACACATCCCAGCATGCCCCCACACAGCTTTAGTATTCTCTGACAGCAAAACTGTGTCAGGGCATGCTGGGATATGTAGTTTCACAACAGCTGGAGGGCCGCAGTTTGGACATGACTGCCCTAGAGCCATTATGTCCATAAAATATACTGTATGACAAAAAGACAGAAGACTCTCTGTAGGATATGGTTGTGTTAATAAAGAAGTGTAAAACCTGACTTTCATTGTGAGAGTCTGTCTAGAACTTATTTTACCTTTCACAATAATAGTTGTTGTTTTTATTATTTTATTTCCACAGGCGTGCCCCACAAAGAGTCTTCTGTCTTTTTCTCATATACTCACAGGGTTTGGCCCTCTGTGCTGTGAAACCTTTAATATTCTGGTTGGCTACAGATTGTTTAAACATCACTCACTTAATTTGCTGCAAATTCTTTTGTTGCCAGAATCAGCAGCACATTAGTCTTCAAATAGAATTGTATATTTGAAGAATAATTGCAATAAAAGCACTGGCCCTGTTAAAAATGAGCTATAATAATATTATGTACAGTAGCACTACTCAATGCCATTGTTAGCTATGTGATAAAGCAAGCTTTTTCAGAAAGGGAAATACAAAGTTGATACACCGAAACTGCTCAATGCTGTAACTTATAAAGAGAAACTACTGTGTCAGAATATATATTTAGGAGTAAGGGTTAAAAATGTAAGATGCCCCCTTTATATGGTCTGATTTGTGCAGTCCTATTACAGGTAAGTGGTGGAGTTTTGGAGTTGAATTAATGGTATATACCAGTACTTAAAGTGGTCCTAGAGAGGTGGTGGAACTCACCCTTCACCCCGTGTGTGCCACACCCCTAGCCACTCTCACATGGTAGATGCCACACCCCTAGCCCCTCCCACCTAGCAGAAAACACACTCCGAGCCGCTCCCCAGTACTTTCAAGGGGTTCGGATGCCAGAATACCAAAAGCGGCATCCTGACGCGTAGTAGAAAAGAATCCTAACTCTCCCCTTCTACCCCCCTAACCCTCCCTTCCCTAACTCTATCCCCTGCAACTTGACCTTAACCCTCCCCCATGGCCTAATGCTAAGAGTCCCCGACATACTTATGATGGATTCCGGTGCCAGCACGGTAATCCATGTCGGGGTCCCAGCGTCGGCATTCCAGCGTCATATTCCGACTGCCAGCATCCCGAAAACTGGCATGCTGACCGAATCCCCTCTCAAGACATAGATATTCACTAAACAAGTTTAAATATTATATATAACACTATCTTATTTCTTTAGGGTTCTATGATAAAACTATACACGGCATTATGTAGGCAACTGGCAGCCTGAAATCTTCCTGTAATATTGCTAGTGTGTAAAGCAGAGTGAATGATAGAAAACTTCTAAGTCCGCCATTAAATGTAATTAGGTAATTGTGTTTGGAAGTATAATTGTGAAGTAGTAGTCTATAAATTAGTCTGTGCACCATCAGGTTAAGTAATTAACTAAGATTATATGTCACTTGAAGGTAAAATCAGTGGACGAAGTGGAAATTTTGAAGTGGGGGTATGGAAAAGTGAAGGTTGCTCTTTGGAAAAAGAGGCATGGCCACTCAAAAGGGGGCATGTCCTTCAGTCTAGTTTACCACACCATATACCCCTTATACCCATTATGCACCACAATAGTAAGACCCCTTACTTTTGCCCCTTTCACATTATACCACACAGTATGAGCCAAAATTCACATTATAGCACACAGTATGAGCCGAAATTCACATTATACCACACGGTATGAGCCGAAATTCACATTATAGCACACGGAATGAGCCAAAATTCACATTATAGCACACGGTATGAGCCGAAATTCACATTACACCACACGTTATGAGCCGAAATTCATATTATAGCACACGGAATGAGCCGAAATTCACATTATAGCACACCGTATAAGCCGAAATTCACATTATAGCACAGGGTATGACCAGAAATTAACATTATAGCACACAGTATGAGCCGAAATTCACATTATAGCACCCGATATAAGCCGAAATACACATTATAGCACACGGAGTGAGCCGAAATTCACATTACACCACACGGTATGAGCCGAAATTCACATTATAGAACATGTAATGAGCCGAAATTCCCATTATAGAGTGACAGAGGGACAGGTAGAGTGACAGCAGGGATATGGAAAGTGACAGCAGGTACATGGAAAGTGACAGCAGGGACAGGGAGAGTGACAGAGATGGACAACAAGAGCATACAGAAGGGACTAGGGAGAGAGAAAAGCAGCAGGGTAAGATAACCTGTTTAGCAATGGCAGTGGTCTGCGTTGCAGTGGATGAGGAGGCTGTGGTAGGCATGGGTGGAAGAGGCTGTAGGCCTCAGATATAGTGCGGAGGAGGAGGCTGTGGGCATGCAGAGGTCTGAGGGCGGCTGCATCTGATCTGGGAACAAGCTGGCTTTATTATCCCTGCTGCCGCATCAAGCTCCTCTGACCGCAGCGCTAATAGTTCAAAACTGGTATGGACTGGCAGTCAATCAGGAGTGGCCGCCGCTCCTGATTGGCTGCCGGTCCGCAGCAGATTTGAACTATTAGCGTAGCATTCACAGGAGCTCGATGCGGCTGCAGCTGGGAGTCTGGGACAGTGCGGCGGCGGTGGCGGAGGAGGGAGGGCAGGTATCAATAATTCCCTTTATAGCGCCGCCCACCCACCACCACATTGGTCACGGCGCCGGTGGGCGGCACATAGGGAAACCTGAACTTGCGGCTAGCCTCACCTCCTATTGTCGGATTCTTTCCGGTAGCCCGAACCCGGCACTTCAAGCCTGCCGCTTTGGCTTAAAAGCCCCAGAGCCTAGTCCGAGAGGACTGTTAATTAATTTATTTAATGATGGCCAGTGATTGTGTTTAAACCTATCAGTTAAGGTGGGCAGGAGGAGGAGTAACTGGTTCCGCCTCCAATTTGAGTTCCGTTCCGTTTGGCCCACTTTAACCCCTGGTATATACAGTAATAGTGATTTCCTGGTTGGGAGGTGTCTCTTTGGAAGTCCCCCGTCATACACACGTGGTTACTGTGATTGTCATTTTTTTTGTGGGAAAGAAACGGTAACAGTGACTTACTTTTGCTGCAAGTCCTGAGGTACTTCCCCAACAGGACACAAATGTTACTTGATTTTACCCAAGTCCCGGTGGGCTTTTATGTGTGTCATTTACAGGAGAAATACCTTGATGAGCTGACAATTTACCTCCACCTAAGCCTTTTTTTGTATTATATGGGGAAGATGGTACAACTGTGTGCAGGCCCATTTTTTCTTCACCATCAGACCTTTTCCCATTTTTTCCAATAAATAAATAAAGCTAACCATTTCCCCACCAATATGTCTGCATGTCTTTATTGTACAGATCTGTCCTCCTCATACATCTTTGCATACTCTCCAACTGTACCTTTTTTATGGTCTGTACCTTCCAAAAAGGACTCTCCAAATTAACATTGAAAGTATAGGAAAGGGGGCATGGCCACATCCATTTCCTGTGGCCACGCCCCCTTTCCTACTTTGTTTTCATGTGTAAAAATGTTGGAGAGCATGTCTTTGCTGCAGTCGTACCAAACAGACCCTCTTAGCACGCCAGGTCACATGAGACTGTGCTAGCTTCAGACAACTTTTTCGAACACAGACTGTAATATGGCAGTAGCTGATTGGCTGGAACTTTGGGATCTATATACTAAGCATTGGATAGAGATAAAGTAGAGAGAGATAAAGTCCCAACCAACTAGCTCCTAACTGCCATTTTTTAAGCACAGCCTATAACATAGCAGTTAGGAGCTGATTGGCTGGGACTTTGGGGGAGATGTACTGTACTAAGCAGTGATAAAAGTGGAGAAGTGAGCCAGTGGAGAAGTTGTCCATGGCAACCAATCAGCATTGATGTAACATTTATAATTTGCATATTATAAAAGTATACAGAGCAGATGATTGGTTGCCATGGGCAACTTCTCCATTGGCTCACTTCTCCACTTTTACCACTGCTTAGTACATTTCCCCCTATATCTCCATTCACTTTATCTCTCTCCGTGGCTTACTAAATAGACCCCTTTGTCTCCATCCACTTTATTTCTCTACAAGGCTTAGTACATAGACCTCTTATTCGGTTACTGCCATTTCCCGCTGCTAATGTGTGAATGGAGTAGCCGTGTCACTCCTACACATGTCTCTCAGACTGTCCTGGCAAAGAAGTAAAGGGCCATACTGACGGGGAGATTTCCCCAGAGATGTATGCTGAGCGGCCTAGCACAGACTGCTCAGCACACATCTCTCCCCCCGCTCAGCACAGCGCAATGTGCAGATCGAGAGGGGGGGGAGACACCGGGGGGGGGGGGGGGGCGCTAATTTTACCCAGCAGTGAAATGAGCGACCTGCTAGATTGGCCTGCACGGCAGGCCAATCTAGCATCGGCGATAGCGAAGCGCGGTACAGTGCATCGCTGTTGCCAGTACCCAATGTGTGCTGAGCGTGCAAGGGGAGACGGGGGGGGGGGGGGGGGGGGGACGGCAGGCCGATCTAGCACCGGCGATAACGACACGCGGGACGGTGCATCACTGTTGCCAGTACCCCTACACACGGAGCGATGTTCTAAGCAATCTAGTCAGATTGCTTAGAAATGAGCTAAACATCGCTCCCTGTGTACTCCCCTTAAGTTAACCCTTAACACACCTGGCCTGTATCGCAGACACTGTGAGTATCCCTATGCTTCTGCCTCAGCTGTGATAAATAATCACTGTTAAGGGGGGTACCCACAGAGCGATCGCTGCTTAAAATCTAAGCAATCTGACTAGATTGCTTAGATTTTAAGCATGAGCGCTCCGTGTGTACCTCCCACAGCGATAGTGATGCGCAGCCCCGCGCATCGCTATCGCTGGTGCTAGATTGGCCTGCCGTGCAGGCCAATCTAGCAGGTCGCTCATTTCACTCGCTGGGTGAAATGAGCGGTCTCCCCCCGCACGCTCAGCACACATCGCGCTGTGCAGAGCGGTTGGAGAGATGTGTGCTGAGCGGTTCGCTCAGCACACTTCTCTCCAACATCGGCCCGTGGGTACTGGCCTTTAAAGCCACATGTTCTTGCATAGGACCCTACTTTATTTATATATATTCCCTATTGTCCCTTTAAATAACTCATGAGAATACAGCCCTATTATGTCTAAGCATGACTTCACTCACCTAGTTGAGCACAGTGGACAGGCCGCGGCGTGTGATATACAGTATGTTCCAAAAGCCAATGTGGGATAGCCCTGTCTGACACGACACAATTACATTCCTGCACTCTCCGGGGATTGCCATCATTGACACAATCTATTATTTACAAGAAAAGCAGAATATTACGCTTTAAAGTGTGATACAGGAGCAAAGATCATCCTATTTATGCTTCCCTGAGGCATAGACAATGTGATTATCAGGCTATTGGGCAGTATATAAATGGGACAAGTAAATGTTCCACTAAATAGCAACAGCTTGTCCTCCTTCAGCAATTCCCACGTTTGCTATGTGTTCCTTAGATGAACTCCCGTATTTAAGAAAAAAAATCAAATACACAGTGGAGCTGGAGCCTGACACCGAAGTTACACAAGCGATTAGCACCTAGTTAATGCTCAGATAGAAAGATGGTTTAATTATGATAAGCCGCTGACATTGGGAAAGTAAGAATGGATAAACTGTTTTTATATATAAAGATTGAGTTGCTAGGGGCAACGGGCAGTTCAAGGTCATTAGTGTCTGTTGCTATAGCAACCAATCGCAGGTTTAGCCTATCACAAAACCCAGGAATCCTGTTTCATGCACACACTAACACAGATTCAGAATATAATACATATAAATTTCATTTTCTGCAATCCAGTATAATAATAATAGTATATTTAACGTATTCTGTTATTTATTCACTTTACTTCACAGGTTGCATAAATTGATACTTTGCTGTTTACTTTATTGTGATCTATATGCTATTCATTTTACAGAATTGCTTCTCATGACTGCACTAAAGAAATACGTTTTCAAAAAGGTTTAATTTACAATAATACTTCTACAATGAATGCATTGGATGTAATGTCATTTATAGTACTATTAAAAAGAGAGCTAGTTATTTCTAGCACATTTACAGCACGGTAGTTGTAGCCAAAACATTTTTTCCATGACTTCTGTCCTGTAGAGTCTGTATTATTATACTCACATACAGTATGGGTGACAGAGGCTAAGAAGGCATACATACGATTTACTGGCAGGCGGGATGCCGGATGTCCATATCCCGACAGCGGCATCCCGCCAGCCAGAATGTCAGCAGTGGGGCAAGCGCAAAGAGTCCCTTGCGGTCTCGGTGGCACGCTGCATTCGCCACAGGATCTATTCCCACTTTATGGGTGTCGTGGGCACCCACGAGTGGGAAAAATCCTGTTTTGCAGGGATTGCGGCTGGCGGCATTGCTGGCAGGCAGTATTCCGGCATCTGTATCCTGACCGCTGGGATCCCGACAGCTGCCAAATTGAACGGATCCCGCTAAGAGACAGCTCTTCAGCAAAGAAAAATGAGCAGAGGCAACAAGAAAAATACAAAATCAACTGATGGAAATTTAACTGAGAAAGTTTAAAATAAGTGTGTGGAAGTTCTAGTAATCGCCCAGACTTTAGAAATGTATCTCTGTAAAAAAGTTTTCTTTATATATTCTTATTTTTGTGGTTTTATAAGTTAATATTAAATAAAGGTGATTTTTTTTTTTTTATCATTTTAGTGAACATATAATAATTGGAATTGGTTATACCAATGTCCACTATGCCTGTACCATATCTGACCTGATGAGATGTTACCACAAAGCAACAAAAGCATCCTTTTAAATGATTGTTGACAAATTGGCATCTGCGCCCTATGGTCCCCATTCAGTAAGGATTGCAGTTTCTGCTAAAAAGCAGTTGCTGCGATCAAATAGTTGCTGCCCAGAAATAGAGAAAAAACTCCCATTGCCGAAATTGCAAACGCATCGCAATGTGCCTTTTGATCGCAAAACCATATGCAATTACCGGAACATCAAAGCTTTCTCCCATCTGCACCAGGCAAGGTTGTCCACAATTTTGGTGGCGCAAGAGGCTGGAAGTGGTCATCTCCTTAAAAACGCCTGGGCACCGCTGCATTTTCTCAGACACACCCAGAAAATGGCAGGTTTCCGCCCAGAAACGTTGGCTTCCTATCAGTCAAACAGCGGCTGCATTGCGATTATGATCTGTACGCAATTTCTGACGATATTTCCCCTTGCACGTGCGCAATGCGAACAGTGCGCTTCCGCATCCATTCGGTAATCAGCCAGATTGCGGTTCTCAAATTTTGCAAGCCAACCTGAATAAGGCCCTATGACAGATCCAACAAGTGTACAGAATGTTCCGTAAAGCAGGGTACACACTGGAGTGATGGGCATTCGTTCCGATATCAGAATGAATGCCCTTGAGCCCAGACTGAGTGTACACACTTGAACGAGTTTACTGAAGGATGGAACGATCACATTCCATCCGCCATTAGCATAAACAAGGTCACTAGCAATATTGCTAGGTGTGATGTGCAGCACATCACACCTAGCGTCCGTCGCTATCGACCGCGGGAGTGCGCAATCACCCGTAAACACTGGGGGTCATTCAGACCCGTTCGCACGCAGCGTTTTTTCGCTGCTGTGTGAATGGGGTGCGGAATGCGCATGCGCAGCGGGTGCAGGGCGCTTGCGTGACATTGTGCGGCGACAGAGGTCGCCGGGTTACGTTGCGGCTTCCGACAGGAGCGGTCGCAGAGGCGACCGCTAAGAATATTGACAGCAAGGAGTCATGGAGGGGCGGATCCAGACCGTTGGAGACTGTTTTCGGGGAGTGGTGAGTAAAACGCAGGCGTGTCCAGGATAACGGAGGGCGGAGTAGTGACGTCAAAGCCGGGCCCATCATCGCTGGATTCATCGCACAGGGTAAGTATGTCCAGCCCTAGTCTTCTTCTGCTAGAATTTTTTTTAGCTTAGCAGGGATGCACAAGCGATCGCAGCCCTGCTAAGCTAAAATACACTCCCCCATAGGCGTGGACTGTTGATCGCAGCAGCAGCAGCTAAAAGTTGTTAGCTGCGATCAACTCGGAATGACCACCACTGAGCGGTGTAGGCGATTTGTTGTTAAGAAACGTCAAATCGGACCGACATTGTGTACCCAGCTTAAGATGTGATTCCTCTTCCATGGATGGATCACTGCTCTCCTGTTATATCTGTTTATATTTTTGAATTACTGTAAATGCTAAACTAACTTCACTACAATCAGGTTGTGGCTTCTATGCATCTATAGTCCTTACGGTCATCACGACCAAATATTGGGGTTCATTCCGAGTTGATCGATAGATGCCGTTGTTCGCAAAGCAGTGATCAGGCTAAAAATCTGCATTTCTGCGCATGCGTATGCACCGCAGTGCGCACGCGCAACGTACGGGTACAAAGTCCTTTGTGGTTTTGCAAAGGTTCGAGCAAAGCTTTCAGTCACACGGCACAACGCAGGAAGATTGACATAAAGTGGGCGTTTCTGGGTGTCAACCGACCATTTTTAGGGAGTGCTTAGAAAAATGCAGGCATGTCGGGAAAAACGCAGGCGTGGCTGGGTGAACGCTGGGCGGGTGTGTGACGTCAAAAGCCATCCTACCATCGTTAGAATCAACGCACACGAGGAGAATCTACAGGACTTGTCTTGTTTTGCACAAAAAGATTTTGCAGGCGCTCTGCTGCACAAGCGTTCGCACTTCTGCAAAGCGAAAATACACTCTCCAGTGGGCAGTAACAATGCGTTTGCACGGCTGCTAAAAACTGCTAGCGAGCGATCAACTCAGAATGACCCCCATTATTGTAGACCTATTTATACCAATTGCAATGTATACAGTGCATCTCTGTTTTCCTGTGAAGTATTAATAAAAAAAGTTTGATGAACCAATTATTTAACTGCCCATTCTCCTACCTCTACTACCGCAGACACCCCAATCTCCTGCAAGTTCCCACATTTAAAAAAACAATTTTATATATATATATATATATATACTGTCACAGGTTAAAAATATTTATGTTTTTGTTTCAGCGGACAGATGATAAAAAAAGATGGTGCACTCTTCCGTTGCCATAATTCTGCCTTCCTTGATACATGATGTTCCACCAATCCAAGCCCTCCACAATGTCTTTTACTGCAAGACGCCATTCCTTTTAATGGTTAAGTGCTTCGTTAATGTACTGAAATTTGTGACTCTGTATCAATGGAATACATACCTATTACCGGTGGCCGTCTGTCATGATACTGACAGCGGGATACCGGCCACCAGTATACCGGCAGTGGAGCGAACGCTGTGGACACCCACAGAGGGTGAAAAGCCTGTGGCATCGGCATTTCATCGCCTGTCGGGATTCTGGCATCGGCATTGTGACCGTCGGGATCATGATGGTTTCGTAATTGCCTCCCGTATCAGTACCTCCTAAAGTCTCAGGTGCATAATCTATGCTGAATGAAAAAATACAAAAATTCTCCTACAGTGTAAACGGATATATTCACATAATATAATAAAATCTCTATCATTTTAGACATTGAAAAAAAAAGAGAGAGACTGCCCTTTCACATTGCAGAGGAAATGAGAAAAACGCCTCATCGGTCAAACTACAAATTTGCTGGCTTCTGATGGGAGAAAATAAATCTCAAGAAATTCTTTGTTACCAAGCAAATTAAATATAGCCGTAGCGTAAAGTACATGACACTTCTGATTTGGATGCAGGAGACTGCGAGAGACTGATATGTGAAAGGTCGGGGCTATTGGGAATAAGAATAAAAAAGTGTTCTCTGGTTTACTGGAGTCAATGTCTCACTGTGTATTATCCATTACTTGCAGCAGCATCATGGAACATAAGAGAAGCAGGTTTCACACCTCACTGCCTTGTTCTGCTAGATTACACATTGTGGCCTTGTTGGATTGGATTAAAATTACTCATTTAGAACATTAATCAATAACAGATCTTATATCCATTACCAGTAAAATTAAATTTTGTAAGTTCATTGCAGCCCTCTAATGTATGTCAATCACTGTTTTATTTGTTAAAATAAAAAAGTTATACTGTAAGTAGTATACAATGGCACAGCTCCACACACCTATTCTTATACATACTGTACAGTATAGTATATTTTTTTTTAGCAGACATAGATCATTTTGGTAATGCTGTGTGTTTAGTCTAGAACAATTAAAAAGCCAGTTTTGCTGCAGGCAAAGCAAATTGCTGCGTTGGCAGTTCTATTAAAATGCAATATGTAGGGAAAGATTTTTTTTTTATTTTTTTTTAATCATAGGAGAGTAAACCCACAGTCCGTAACATGCACCATGGTACCAGTACCCTTTTCAAGCAATGAGAAAATTTACGTAGCCACGGGCGATACATAACAGGATTCTGGGGAAAAGCAAGATTAAAGAAGGCACTGAACAGACTCCATGTAGGCTTCGGAGAAAGAAACGTGTGTAGTAATAAACAGGATTTACCACAACATAACAGACTTTAGTGTTAAATGTAACAAAACAAACACATATGCTGTGTGTAAATATTATGTATAATTTAGCTTTATCCGTTCAGTCAAATAGTGACCACGCTTGCTGTTGTAACCAATTGGAGCGATTTTATTGTTTTTGGTTTCAATGTTTTTTTTTGTGTTTTTGGCCAAGCTCTTTGGCAGTCGTGCACAAAGCAGGCACATGCTCTATTACTCACTGAAGATTGCATTTAAAAGCAACATTTGCACTGACCCAACTCTATCAATCAGCTTTTATCTGTCTATAGTGCAATTTCTGCAATACAAGTAAGTGTCTGATAGGTTGGTACAGCTTAGTGCACACTATCATACTTGCTTACCCTCCTGAATGTCTGGGAGTTCTCCCGTACACTTGGAAAAGAAGACCATGCCCCAGATCCTGCCCAGTGAAGTTGTGAGCTGCATTATCACGGCACCGGCTCTCCCCTGCACAATGATATGAATTTTGGCATTGCACAGCAGGAGCCACAAGTCACAAGGACAATCACGCAGCATCTCCCAGCTTGCCTTCTCCTCCAGGATCTCGCAGGGGGCACCATTGAAAAGTTGCCAATTATGCATTATACTGTGATTAGTATAGACTAGCTCAATCGAATTCTACAGATATTTATTTACCACATAAATAATAGGGGCATACAGTAACTTTAGCTAATGCAGTCTTTGTTATAAGCACAAGATCCTTATACTCCAGTGGGCCCATGTAGCACGTTTGATACTAGGAAAAAAAAAAAAAGAACTTACTTTATTGCTTCAACACATCACACAATCCATAACATTTATCATATCTAACTACCCATCCTATAACTCTAAGGGGGATATCCAATTATCCAAGACTAATTGTCCCGCCGGGGGCTATCCTATTACCTCCGATAAGCCAGCACAAGGGGTGGCTTATCGGGGGTTACCTGATGCTGCACCGGGTGCCGGTTGCTGACAGCTTCCGGTGCAGCACTGCTCCTCCGGCTCCCCCCTGTTACATGGGCGCTCCCCCGTCATGTGACCGCTGCCGTGGCCGGGGGAGAGACAGGGGTATGCAGTCACCACGCTGCCCCGGCTTCCCGGCCGGGGGTCACCGCGCAGAGTGGCAGCTTCTGGGCCGCGGCTACATGCCTGCAGTCCCAGCCTGCTGCTGCTGCAACGGGCAAGGGACGCTGCAGGTTGACCGCAGTCACCTGGTATTTTGTTTCGTCTGCCTCAGGCAGGTGAAACCAAATCCCCAGAAACAGCGGGCTGTTTCTACTGAAAACACACAGGTTTCACTGAACCTGTGTGTTTTCGGGAGAAAGGGCATTTTTTTTACAGGCGTTCAATCTGGATAGCCTGTAAAAAAAAAAATTGGTGAAACATCGGGTAAATCAATATTTTACCGGAGCTAATAGGATATCCCCCTAACGGTGCCACATTGCTATATTGACAATATAGGTGTAGCATGGTTTGTATGGAGCCATACAATAGGCAGCTAGCAACCAGACAAAGGGATCTATTAATAGATCAGAGAAAAGCCTTGTTTTGCAGGGGATGTAGTTAATATCCCAGCGGTCGGGATCCCGCAGTCAGAACACCGATGCCGGGATCCCGACCGCCGAGAATGCCGACAGCTGTGCCAGGGCTATTCCCACTTGTGGGTGTCCACGACACCCATAGAGTGGGAATAGAACCTGTGGCGAGCCTGCAAGGGGCTTTCTAGCGATCACCCCGCTGCCGGCATTCTGAAGGCTGGGATCCTGGTGTCAGTATACTGACCTCCGGGATCCCAGCCGCCGGGATTCCATCCCCAACCCATTTTGCAGTAAACAGGGCTTTTCTCTGCTTTGTGCCACTCACAGAGTGGGTTTCCGTGGAGAAGTTCCTGACGTCTGCAGCGGCACCCATGCTCCGTGGTAGTGGCGTAAGTTCGCCCCAGTCGCCCGGAGGCATGATAAATGTTGGTGCCCCCCTACATACTGTATACACACACACCCTTCATATGTAGCTATCCGGCACTCGTGTTGAACAGTAGTAGCGTGCTCAGGTGCCTTTCCCAATAGTAATATATATACACATACAAAGTGGACGGCACTCCAAGTTAGTCATCACAATAAAATAGACACCAGCATACCTTTATAGCACACCTACAGTACTCCCTCACCCAACAGCGTGTCACAATGTAGATGCTTTGGCACAGTGGTGTGCCGATATACAGTATATATATAAAAAACACACAAACGCCTCTTTCACTTAAACACACACACAAACACCTCTTTCACTTAAACACACACATGCCTCTCACTTACACTCACACCTCTTATTTACACACGCCTCCTTAGCTTAAACACACATGCCTTCTTCACTTAAACACACGCACCTCCTTCTTTTAAACACACACAATCCTCACTTACACACACGCCTCTCACTTACACACACACCTTTCACACACACGCCTCTCACTTACACAAACGCCTCTCACTTACACATGCTTCCTTCACTTAAACTCACACACATGCCTCCTTCATTTAAACTCTCAGAAACACGCTTCCTTCACTTAAACACACAAACATGCCTCTTTCACTTATAGACACACACATACACCTACACACACACACATCTCCCTTACACGCACACACGCCTCTTTCATTAAAAAACACACACACACAAGAAAAAACAAACACATGCTTTCTTCACTTACACACATGCCTCCTTCATTTAAACTCACACACACACACGCGTCCTTCACTTAAACACACAAACATTCCTCTTTCACTTACACACACACACACACACACACACACACACAGACGTATGTCTCTCACACACATACACACACACACGCATCTCCTTTACATGCATACACGCCTCTTTCACTTAAAAACACACACACACACAAACAAAAACAAACACATGCTGCCTTCACTTACACACACACACACACACACACACACACACACACACACACACCTCACTTAAACATGCACACATAAAACACAGTGCTGCCAACATTCATTAAAGACCCCCCAGCACCCCTCCCCTTTCCAACTACACCCCCACCCCCCCACAGTGCAGCTTGAGGCAAGTGCTGCCAGTGCCTACCTGCTGCTATCAGCCCAACGGAAGAACAGAGAGCATCACTAGGCCACCTCATCTGGAAGGGCCTGGCAGGAGCTGCGTTCTGGAGCTCCCCCTAGCTGTAGCCACAGCCAGCTCTCTGTATATACTAGGACAGGGGTGGCCAACCAGTCAGAGGCAAAGAGCCAGAAAAGATCTGTAGTCAAGGACAAGAGTCAGTATCATGCGCGCGCCGAAGACGCGCGTGCAAAAATGGTGTCGTGGCCTAGTTTTCACAAAGCCACACCCCATTTTGTGCACACACCTTTCGTTATGACGTTTGTAGGAGTATGACCTTGTGTCATAACTCCATTTTTAGTCATGTTGTACAGTGCCAAATACATATAATGCCTCAGTACAGTGCCACATACCATATAAAATTGTCAAAAAATGGGTGCCTCCACACTGCCAGAAACATATGTCCCCACAGTGCCACATACACATATGTCCCCACAGTGCCAGATACATATATGCCCCACAGTACCAGATACATATATGCCTCACAGTGCCAGATACATATATGCCTCACAGGGGTGTAGTATGGTATGCCGGCGGTCGGGCTCCCGGCGACCAGCATACCGGCGCCGGGAGCCCGACCGCCGGCATACCAACAGTGTGGCGAGCGCAAATGAGCCCCTTGCGGGCACGGTGGCGCGCTATGCGCGCCACGCTATTTTATTCTCCCTCCAGGGGGGTCGTGGACCCCCACGAGGGAAAATAAGTGTCTGTATGCCGGCTGTCGGGATTCCGGCGCCGGTATACTGTGCGCCGGGATCCCGACAGCTGGCATACTGAAGACCACCCACCTCACAGTGCCAGATACACATGACCCCCCAGTGCCAGATATACATGTCCCCCCCAATGCCAGCTATGCCCCTAGTGCCAGATATATATGTCCCCAAAGTGCCAGCTATGCCCCCAATGCAGTGTCCCCACATTGCAAGATATGCCCCCTGTGCCAGATATACATGTCCCCACACAGTGCCAGCTCTGCCCCCAGTGCCAGATATACATGTCCCCCCAGTGCCAGCTATGCCCCATGCCAGATATGTCCCCAGTGCCAGATATATATGCCCCCACAGTGCCAGCTATGCCCCTAGTGCCAGATATATATGTCCCCAAAGTGCCAGCTATGCCCCCAGTGCCAGATATATATGTCCTCACAGTGCCAGCTATGCCCCTAGTGCCAGATATATACGTCCCCAAAGTGCCAGCTATGCCCCCAGTGCCAGATATATATGTCCTCACAGTGCCAGCTATGCTCCCAATGCCAGTGTCCCCAGTGCCAGATATGCCCCCCAGTGCCAGATATACATGTCCCCCAAGTGCCAGATATACATGTCCTCACAGTGCCAGATATATATGTCCCCACAGTGCCAGCTATGCCCCGAATGCCAGTGTCCCCACAGTGCCAGATATGCCCCCCAGTGCCAGATATACATGTCTCCCCAGTGCCAGCTGTGACCCGTGCTAGGTATACATGTCCCCACAGTGCCAGCAATGCCTCCAGTGCCAGATATACATGTCCCCACAGTGCCAGATATATATGTCTTCACAGTGCCAGCTATGCCCCCAATGCCAGTGTCCCCACAGTGCCAGCTATCCCCCTAGTGCCAGATATATATGTCCCCACAGTGCCAGCTATGCCCCCAATGTCAGTGTCCCCACAGTGCCAGATATGCCCCCCAGTGCTAGGTATTCATGTCCCCACAGTGCCAGCAATGCAACCAGTGCCAGATATACATGACCCCCCTCTTCCTCCGTGGTGCTCACCGCACTGCTGCTGTCTGTGAGGAGAGGAGAGCGCAGCGTGCGCCTCCCCTGCCCCTCACTCTCCGGTGGCTGTGTATCTCTTCAATTAGGCGCCGGTCCATGAGCCAATCAAAGCTCGCGGACCAGCAGCCTTAGCTGCCTGTCCGCGAGCTCTAATTGGCTCTCGGACCGGCGCTGAATTGATGCGTGACGCCGCGGCCGGAGAGTGAGGGGCAGGGGAGGCGCACACTGCGCTCTCCTCCCCT
The DNA here is from genome assembly GCF_028390025.1 of Pseudophryne corroboree. Lineage (NCBI taxonomy): Eukaryota > Metazoa > Chordata > Amphibia > Anura > Myobatrachidae > Pseudophryne > Pseudophryne corroboree. The sequence continues at coordinate 227,610,167 of NC_086448.1, read as the reverse complement.
CACAGACAACAGCAGCAGCGCGGTGAGCGGTCAGGCAGTGGGAGACAGTGGAGGAGGTGTGCCCCCTTGAGGCCAGGAGCCCGGCGGCAGCCGACTCCACTGCCTCCCAGAGTTCCGCCCCTGCTCCGTGGTATGGTGAGTCCGATTAATTCAAAGATGGAAAAACTCAGCTTTCCGCTTCTCCAGTATGTTCAGATTCGCCAACTCAGGATAGCATAATCTGAACTTCAGTACGAAACGGCAGAGAGCTCATAGTTTCCCTGCTCTCTGCCCTGCACCTGGCACTTGCTCCGCCCCCTTTCTAACAGCAGCCCCTGCAGCCTCCCCTGAGCTCAGCCATGTGCAGAACGGACCTGGCTGTCGACTCCACACAGGGCCGTAGCTGAAGACGGGATTGCTGGAGCCCTGGATGCTGAATCGCAATGACAGAAAGGTAAGTATTCATGAATTGCTACTTAACAAAGCTATATATCGCATCAACTGATGTAATATATAGTGAAAAGTAACAATTCAGTTTTAATTTTGTTCATGACTAGACCACATACTCTGTTGGGCTTACGGTCATTAGGTCGACAAGACTTAGGTCGACAGTCATTAGGTTGACCACTATTGGTTGACATGCACTATGTCGACATGGTCATTAGGTCAACTCGAACAAGGTCGACATGGAAAAATGTCGATATGAATTTTTAACTTTTTCATTTTTTTTACTTTTTCATACTTTTTGATCCGTGTGGACTACATTTGGGAACGGTAACTTGTGCCGAGCGCAGCGAGCCATGCGAGGGGACACGGTGCACTAATTGGGGTTCCCCGTCACTTTACGAAGAAAACGATGAAAAAGGTAAAAAAAAACTTTTTTCCCATGTCGACATAATGACCATGTCGACCTAGTCACCCTGTCAACCTAGTGTATGTCGACCAACAGTGGTCGACCTAATGACTGTCGACCTAAATCTTGTAGACCTAATGACACATATCCCTCTGTGGTGTCCTCACAGTATGATATCCCAACAACATTACTGCTTTTTTAACTTATTTATTAATAAACATTTACTTATATAGTATCAGTAATAAAACAGCAATAATTCAACACTGGGCAATAATAACACACAAAGAGGTAAAAGAGCCCTGCTTGCAAGCTTTATTGTGTAATATACTATACAGCACAGTAACAATAGATGATATTACTTGTTAATCACTGAGCCATTGTGTACGATCAAGAAAAATATTATATTATTTATGTGCTCTTTATTCTACTCTTTTTTATGACTTTTATAATAAAAGAATTCATATTACTGTATCTTTCTATTCTGTTGTTTCTCTTGTTATGTTATTACTGTAGGATGCTTGTTGTATCCCTGCTTTTTCCTGAAACGATGAGTTCTCTATTTATAATCCATAGCCAGCAGCAAGCAATATGAACTGGCTGCATCTCTAACTCTAGGAAGCAGCCGCTTCTTGTATCCTGCAATCCTTGAGCTACAGTAAATTTATGCTGTAACGATCAACTGTACTATTTGCTCCTGACAAATAATTGCAAATATGTCCTCGTTGCAACAACAGTGGGATGACATAAGCTTTAATATTTTCTTACACTTGGACCATATTAGATCTGAAATATCTGCAAAGCATCTACATTTTCTGGCAGATTTCTTGAATTATATTAAACATTTACAGTTCTGGATACAATCCCAGCAATACAAATGAGTGACTGATACTGGGATACATAGCAGCTAGATATCTTTAAAACTTCAGAAGGCAAACACACCATCTAACAGCGACTGGATAGTGGAACTATAACTGCCAGCAGGGCAGACAAGTAATTTATGTACAAATCTTGAGAGGAAAACATTTTTTAAATAATACTACTAATAATGATGTTGATAATAATAATAATAATAATAATAATAATAATAATATCAATAGCAAACAAGTTTACCATTCTTATGGGGGTATCCAATTATCTGCGGTAATTTACTGCAGATAAAGGATTACCTGGGAGTTGTCCAATTATTACCCGATGCCGGTGCTTATCCACCTATGCCAGCACGGTGGATTATGCTTTGCAAGACTAAAGCCCGTTTTATCCATGATAAGTGCTGCGAAAATACATAGATCTGCGGCTTTTCGCGGGACATATGTATTTTTGCACTAAAATTTTTTTGTTTTTTTTGTGTGAGCTAATTGGATAGGAGTAATAAAAAAATTAGCAAAAAAGCCTCACTATCGCAGGTAATTGGATACCCCCCTCCCCCCAAAAAAGAAAAAAACCTATGGCTCGCAAATTTAAAGTCAAAGGATTTAGGAATACAAATGATAGCAATATCACTTAAAGCCAAAATGAACAATGGCACGAAGCAAAGAAATGTAAAAATGAAGAATACCATGGTTGCAATGATTATAAGGCCTGCAAGATGATGAACATTACAACATATATTCCACTAATCATACTTGGCGACTTTCTGTTAGTGCACTCCAGACACACTTAGAGGAGGAAGAGAACAAGGTCCATCAAGTCACTGGGAGGCTGGTCTACTCTCCTGGGAGTGCAGGAGAGCTCCCTGAAACTTAGGAGTATCCAGTACATTCTGGGACAGTGGACAAGTATGCAATATATGAATAACATAAAAAAGCACAAACTTTCAAAGAACTTAGTTATACATTACCACATCTTATACATAAAGGATTTCATAAGAACTATCATCCAAGATGAACAAAGTCACGTACAGAAATTCCTGTCAAGACAAGTGGACCCAAAGATTAAACACAATAGCCGAATATGGACTAAACACAGAGTTACTGAAGGCCTGTAGAGCTTATTCTGGGTTATCAGTAATAAAACAAGAATGAACACGGCTTGCAAACCATAGAGCTGGTGCAATCCAAATGATGCAGTAACCGACTCCAGGAGTGCACACCAGACACTGCACCTACCCAGGTTTTCTGTAATTATGTAACATCCAACTGGAAGTGGCGTCTCTATTTCTTATAGAGACCAGATCATAACCCTAAGAGAATTGTAAGGTATGTAGCATGATTAAATAACACTTTCAACTATTGTTATTATAATTATTATTATTATTAATAATAATAATAATAATAATAATAATAATAATATCATCATCATAATCATCATCACTATTATTATTATTATTATTATTATTATTATTATAATTAGATATCTCTGGGAATCCAAATAAAATGTTTCTTCCTCCTTGTGGTGGCAACTATAGAAGCACTATATGGGTACAAAAAATAAATAAATAATAATAATAATATTGGGGGGAAAAAGTTATATAGGAGTATAATTAAAAAAAAACCATCAACAAAGAACCCAGTACAACAACATCTGCTCACTGAGGAAGCAACATAGTAGAAATGTAACATGTTTGGTTACAACATCAGAGACAAAGGATCACATTAGGTCATTGGTCCATTACCTGCAAAGGGCACAAGAGAGCACACTAGTAGGCACCAGGTAGACAGAACCAAGAATCAGCTTTGGTCAACTACAATGGGATCCCAGTATTAATGGGCAGAAACTATTTACCCTTTATGAACTATGGCAACAAGAGTCAACCAGTACAGGAAACATATTTTTATCTTGAAATTTTTATTAAAATGTTTCCTCAGATGTTATTTCTCTTTTCAGTTTGATTACTATAAATGGCTCCACTAGCTTCATTGATTCACCCTTTTATGGTCTAAAGCCAAATCATAACACATATCTATTGCTGTCCAAGGACATTAAGGGCGGGATGTACTAATGTACATCACCACCCAGCGCCACAATGCTGACCGCATATGTACTTACATATTCTATCAGCATTGCGGAGGACAGATCTTCCGATAAGAGCTGTCCTCTGCAATGCGCAGCGGCAGCCTGACTTCTAGGATTCGACCCCGGGAGTCAGACTGCGCAGGGTCACGGGGGCGGGCGCGAGGCATGCTGGGAGGGATCCGATCGGATCCCTCACACAGCACTTTGAAGAGAAGCACATAGGGTTCTATGGGGTATCACCAGCAAAGGCTGGCGATCGCCGCCACAGTGCTGACCTGCCAGCCAGGGGTTAGTACATTAGGAAAATGCGGTAAACGGGAGTTTAACGCATTTTCCGTTTAGTACATCCCACCTCTAACACAAAATAGTGTAGAGTCTAGATAGGGAAAGGTCAGGATTACAGACAGTCTGGATCCAAAAAATAGGTTGACCGTTTGGTAGCTCAAATGTTCCTGTTGCTAAAGTGCTCCATTGGGCTTTGAGAGAAATATAGAATTCAGTACCAAATGACACTGCATAGAATAAGTAGTGAGTGCAGTGTGTATGCAATCTGATTAACACTGTCATCATCATTGATAAAATTACTGTATGGAGGTCATAAAGGAAGATACAAATATGGTTGAAAATATTTTCATTCACTTCTGCCTACTTTTACAGCCATGCTCTATGCTGTGCATTTTGAGGTGGACAATGCTGTATGGATAATGAAGTATTTGTCCCATTCATATCTGAATCAGAATATGACCCCATGGCTCCCTGATACTGTTTTGGGCCCCTTTCTCAATTCTCTCCTCTCTGTTCATTGAGAAAAAAAAATCCAAGGAAACAAAAAACATAGTGTTAGCGTAATCAGGGTCTCTGTGTAAAGAAAAAATACAAACACCCCTCCCCCATAAAATCAGGATAGGGTACTATACTGTAGCTCTCCTAAGGCCCTCTGGGTGGTGGAAGCCTGGGTTGCCTAATGGATGATCAGTTTTGATTGACATACATTCAATGTGTTTATAAATGTGTCCTGTAATATGCCTGGAGTTCATTTTAAAAAGACTAATGTCTAAAGTGGTAGTATTTACATTGTTGCTGGATCTAGTACTGCTTAAAAGTGCAAGAGTTGTTTAGTAAAGGATAGTTTTCATAAGCAGGGAAGCCGAGAGATGAGGGAGGAGTGGGTACTGATTAATTCGTCCTGGGCATGTTTAAAGGGCTCTATGGGGGTCCAGTCCAGCTGTTGAGAGGGACAAATGTGCATAGTATTTTTTCAGGTGGGTTTTTTTTCCGGGAGACATCGCCACACCTCTTAGATTGGCCACACCCCCAATACCTGGGCCCCTTTGATCTCTCAATGACCCTGGTTATAAGAGAGTAGAAGGATAAATCTGAATAGCTGTCTCAGGCAGCAGAATAGCTGCGGGACGCCCTTTGATAGCTGTGTGATATGCAAATACGCTCTGCACAAGACCTGGCGCGCTGAGAACGGATGTCTGCAGCAATATTTAGTTATTTATTTACAGTTTCTTATATAGCGCAGCATATTCTGTTGCGCTTTACAGTTGCAATCAACAGTGATAAGAAAAACTGGGTAATAACAGACAGACATAGAGGTAGGAAGGCAATAGTGTATGACGGCACATCGGTTTATCTACGTTGCACCATTTGATTAGTATTTTCCATCTGTACAGTCATCTGCATTACTGGGAACGACAGAGAAAAAATAAGGAATACTGAGTTACTCACGTGAAGAACATAAAAAAAAGTATTTAAGAAATGTGCCATTATAAAACAAAACAAAAAATGTTGGTGTATAATGAATAATTACACTAAGAAGCAGAATATAGACTATGTTACACATAGGAAAACCAGTGTACGGAATATAAGTGAAATGTAACCAGTATTAATGCACTGTGCAGTCTGTGGTCATGCGTCCTCAGTCACTGGATGCCTTGGTTACTTTATATGTGCAAATACTTGCATAATCCCCTAGATAATTATCATCATAATCATTTTACTATAGCTATTAGCTGACTATAACAGCATGTATCTCTGACAGGCTAACGTGCTGTGTGTTTTGCTATCTTTGTGATCATTCTGGATCTGTGCATTGGCATCGGCACAAATACTTCATAGCCCGCTGTGTAGGACACCACTAGTCATACCATGGGCATATGTTCCCATCTGTTCCCATCACTAGTCATACAACTGGCATATGCTTCTTATGTCTAACTGATCTGACATTTTGCTTTCACTAATACAGATTTAGCAACATGGAAATCTGCCTTCCTAAAAATGGAAGAATTTTCTTGCCAAAAAAAAAAAAAAGATTTTGCGAAGTGTAGCCCATAGGCTGCAGTGGCTAATGCCATCATTCTGGAGCTTGGTGAGTATGACAGCTTGGCAGCTCTCATAGAAACCTATATGGAGAGATCTGTTTCGGTTCCTCCTTCATACAGGGTGATACTGAAAATATTGGGGTATACCCTGAAAATGAGTGTTCTGGGGGAATATGCTGCAAATTTAAATGATAAATTCAAGTTAATTTTACAAAAACATACCTCCCAACTTTTGTGATAGGCAAGGAGGGACAGTAATGCGTGCCAGAGACGCACAAACAAAATTGGGGTCATGGCCTCTTGGTAAGGGGGCGTGACCTCACTGAAAGGGGGTGACCTCACAGCAAGCACTGATATTGCAAGCCACACCCCCTTTATGTCACTATGGGGGCATTGACCGCACTCAGTGAGCTGCTGGCCATGCCCCCTGTCCCTCTTTGTCGGGCATGTGCACAGCATTTATTCACCGCTGCTCTGCTCAGAGGGACAGCGGGACAGACCATGAAAAACAGGACTGTCCCGCTAAAATTGGGACAGTTGGGAAGTATGCAAAAAAGACATTATTAACATCATGTTAATGAATGGGCAGGATAGTAAAAAACCCTTTGTGATCTCCTAGTTGTTAGGTTGGTGGTGGCCCTGGAAGATTATTAAAATAAGTTGTTTATTTGTTTTTAATTGCATGGTGTACAGAGCATCACAGAATAAGCAGATAAAAAGTGTAGAACCTGTTGACGTGATCTCTATCAGGATGCATTATCAGGACTAAAGGTACACATACTGTGGCAGCCAAATTGTACAGAAGTGTCCGTTCTATGCTTGAGCTACTGTGACAAGATCATGTGGAACACAGTGTGGTTGTACAATGGTCACACACACACACACACACACACACACACACACACACACACACACATAGATAAGGCTAGTGCAAGGTTTCTGGGCATCCTAGGCATAACTTTAGCCTATCGCCCCCTAGAACCAAATTGCATAAAAAGTGTACTATTGGCGGACATGTTAAAAATAAATTTACAAATTACATTCCAACTGTTTGATCAACTGGTCACTTTGTAGAGTATGAGTTCTCACAAATAGCATGAGTTGTGTTGTATACTGTACAGATGGTGCCATGCTAGTCGTGGCTCCATCTGTGACTAGGCACACCCACCCGGGCGCGCCTAGAGCATCCATGTCCGCCCGGGCCCACGCGCCCGCGATGGAGAGGTGCCCCAATCACTTGAATTATGAGTGCTGATGGTGGTGCACAGTAGGGGACTGCATCCACAATGTACATTCTTGTACAGTCCCTGCTGCCCCATGGTAATGGGAGGCAACAGGGACTATATACTATACATTATCTGTGGTGATGGGAGGCAACAGAGACTGTATACTGTACATTATCTGTGATGTGAGGCAGCAGGGACTGTATACTGTACATTATCTGTGGTGATGGGAGGCAGCAGGGACTGTATACTGTACATTATCTGTGGTGATGGGAGGCAGCAAGGACGGTATACTGTACTTTATCTGTAGTGATAGGAGGCAGCAGGGACTGTATACTGTACATTATCTGTGGTGATCGCGGACAACAGGGACTGTATACTGTACATTATCTGTGGTTATGGGAGGCAACAGAGACTGTATACTGTACATTATCTGTGGTGATGGGAGGCAGCAGGGACTGTATACTGTACATTATCTGTGGTGATGTTAGGCAGTAGGGACTGCATACTGTACATTATCTGTGGTGATGGAAGGCAGCAAGATCTGTATACTATACATTATCTGGTGATGGGAGGCAGCAGTGACTGTATACTGTACATTATCTGTGGTGATGGGAGGCAGCAGTGACTGTATACTGTACATTATCTGTGGTGATGGGAGGCAGCAGTGACTGTATGCTGTACTTTATCTGTGGTGATGGGAGGCTGCAGTGAATGTATACTGTACATTATCTTTGATGATGGGGCAGCAGGGACTGTACAATAATGTACTTTGTGGATGCAGTCCCCTACTGTGCACCACCATCAGCAGTTATAATAATATATTGCAGAGCTCAAGGGCCACAAATAATATACAAGTAAGCAGATCTGTGCAGATTTATATATATATATATATATACAGGGCCGGTTGTACACCTTGTGGCGCCCAGTGCAAAAGTTTCCACTGCCCCCCCACGGCAAAACAGTTAGTGCGCGCTGCTGGCGCGTGTCAAAAAATAGGGGCATGGCTTCATAGAAGAGGGGCGTGGCCACAGTTATGCCCCCAGTAGCTGTGCCCCCAGATTTGAACCAACTAGTTGTGCCCCCCAGTTGATTTGCCCCCTGTAGCTATGCCCCCTGTAGCTATGCCCCCAGTAGATTTGCCCCAGTAGTTGTGCACCCTATAGCTATGCCCCCAGTAGATTTGCCCCAGTAGTTGTGCCCCGTCGCTGTGCCCCCTGTTGCTTTGCCCCCAGTAGTTGTGCACCCTGTCGCTGTGCCCCCTGTAGCTATGCCCCCAGTAGATTTGCCCCAGTAGTTGTGCCCCCTGTTGCTTTGCCCCAGTAGTTGTGCCCTCTGTTGCTATGCCCCCTGTTGCTTTGCCCCCAATAGTTGTGCCCCCTGTCGCTGTGCCTCTTAGTAGCCGCTTACAAACACACACAAAACTAAAAAAAAACAATACTAACCACTGCCCCGATCCTGCTTCCCGACCGCTGCTGCTGCTGCTCCGTCTGCCCTCCCGCGGCTCCTCTCTATGGGAAATACATCATGACGTCTCTCCCATAGCAGCGCCGCACAGATACTAGAGGTCAATAATGACCTCTAGTGTCTGTCACTGGAGCCGGCTGCAGCGGACGCCCACACAGCCCACGGCGTCGGCTGCAGCCGGGTAGCGGGGTGCGGGTAATAGGCGGTGCCTGAGGGGTGACTGCGGCCGCGCCACCAGGCCGCAGCGCCCCGGGCGCAGGCACTGCTTGCCCGCACCAAGAACTGCTCCTATAAGTCTGCTGCTGCAAGTTCCAGCTTCCCTAATTGACTGGTAGGCCATGATGGGACTTATCGTTCTACCAAAACCAATGAGGGACCATTCTGTAATGCAGTCCACTATCATTGCACGAACACCCTTGAGTACCTGAGCGCTACTGGTGGACGTCTCCCTGGAAAGAGGGAAGTGGGGCCCCTTTCCTGTGCGTGGAGTCTGCGGGATGCTGCTCTCTCACTTCCTCCGGGTTGTGGAAGGTCTCCTTTTCCTCAAAAGCATCAGAGCAGGACGGCTAACAAAGCACTGCCTTGTATGCATCTCTGGGATAGATTTGTGCTGTCTGAGACTAGCTGAGGTCCTTGTTTCATCTGTGAATCACTGGCAGGGAGGGACGAAAGGGGAGGGACACTGCTGCCTGTCTGCAATGCTAAACAAGCTAGGCATGTTATACATTAATAGAACAGCAGGGTAAAAGTACAAGTGCAACAGCTATCTATATAATCGGGTGGTCTTCAGTATGCCGGCTGTCGGGATCCCGGCGCACAGTATACCGGCGCCGGGATACCGACAGCCGGCATACCGACACTTATTCTCCCTCGTGGGGGTCCACGACCCCCCTGGAGGGAGAATAAAATAGCGTGTGTAGCACGCCACCGTGCCCGCAGCGTGGCGAGCGCAGCGAGCCCACAAGGGGATCATTTGCGCTCGCCACACTGTCGGTATGCCGGCGGTCGGGCTCCCGGCACCGGTATGCTGGTTGCCGGGAGCCCGACCGCCGGCATACCATACTACACCCATATAATCCACTTCTGCTGTCAGTACTAAGTGGCATAAGGACCTTAATTCTTTTGATGGTGACCTTAATAGTAACTCACCAAGAATCAGCGCTCCTAGGCAATTGCATAAAGCTGCTTAATAGTAGCTCCGGACTTGCGCATAGATTAAATTTTTCCTGCAGTCCTCCTGGATTGATGAAAATCTGATATTAAGAGGGCATGGCATATTTAGCATAAATTTTAATTAGAAATATGTCTAAAATAGTGCTATAGGGAACAGCATATATAAGTAGTGCTATAGGGAGCAGCATTCTTTAGAAACATTTTCCTTTTCTAACTACCTATATTCTTCAATAAAATAAGTGAGGGTGCAGTGTTGAATAAATTACTATTAACATGTAGGGTGGAAATTACTATCTTAGTGCATATTCAATAAATATCCTGGAATAAATAGTTCAAATACTTCTCACGACTGGTTAAAAATATGGAATAATCTATGCTAAATAATAATAATAAAAAAAAAATACTGCAAGGCAAAGCCACTGGGGACCATTTTCAGTTACAGTATATCGGAACATTTTATTTAAAAAAATGATTCAATTCACACTTTCACAAATTGGTAGAAATAATAGATGTTGGCTGCAGGCATACACTTATATTCATCCTATAGAATTGTTCACCGGAGGCTAAGAACACTGCGGTATCATTAGCCCTGAAAATGACACTATCCAGAAGAGCTACAGTACATCCCTTGGTTCAGTGAATATAGACAACGAACTTAAGTAGTCCATGTTGATTGGAGCATGTTATGAAGAACAGATGCTTCTGGTAACAAAGTATATTCTAGTTTTCTCTAACAGGAAAGTCTCACCCAAACATACCTGATCGTAATACAGATGTGTCCACCTATCCTAAAAACAGACCCATTTGGAGCACCATAGATTTTGCGTGTAAGCCATGCCATGCATCTTGCACACAGTTTTGTACAGCCTACGTTGCCTTAGTTGCATACCCTGAACACTGGGTGCTGGCATTATATGCAGCAGAAATGTGTGACCCCCAAAGTCAACAAGTGTCAACAAATGTGGTTAGAAGGCCTCAGTACCAAGGAAACGGACCTTCAGTGGTGGGAATTAGGCAGAAGCAGCTTAATAGTAAAGGTGGGTACACACGGAATGATTAAAAATAGTCAGCGGCGGGGCCGGTATCTGCAAGTGCATACACACTTGCCGATGCCAGCTGCGACGAACGAGGGAGTGGAGAGGCAGCCATGCTGCATTCGGCAGCATGGCATTGCTAGCAACAGCCTCAGATCTTTTGCATGTCGGGTCGATGGTGCATGCATCCTAATTGTCCTCGTTCATACACAAGCAAACCAAGAAAACAATGACTTACAGTGCACATTATTACATATAAAACATAACTTTAATTCCTATAGTATTTTAGAAAAAGCTATTGCGAAACGTGCGTGAGGCGTCCCTGCGCACATGGTGTCCGCCATTTAGTTTCATCATATGCAGTAATACCTTTGATGTGTAACCCCGGGAGGGCATTATTTAATAAAATGATTGTTTAAACAATACGATTTGCAGCACTGACACGCTACACAAACAACTCCAGAAAGTACATGCTGGGACAGCAACCAGCATACAGTTACTGGTAGTGTCTAAAGAGCTATATCGGAGTCACTGGATAAAAATATTTGTGACCTTGTAATATTATACTGTTAACTGTGCATATGATATGCACTTTATTACAAGGTATATGATTGTGTAGCAACAACAGCTGGAACAGATCAATCCAGTAAGATATATTTATTAAAATTAATGTATAAGATATGGTGTGTTTAAACAGTTAAAAATTGCAGCACTAGCACGCTGGGCAATGAAAAAAAGACAGGATCTGCTGAGGTGGTAACAACATCTAATCACCGGCAGCTTCGTATGAGTCATAGCAAAGTTATCCAACAGTGCCGTTAGCAAGGAATATTGATACTTTGTAACAACACATTCTTGACTCAGGATACTGTATCACTTGTACACAGTTACTGATACAAAATAATTCCTGATAATGGGTACAGTTATACATGCCTGTCTCTGTCTAGTATACTAACATAAGTGTGAGAAAGAGTTGGGATTCACTGGATGATATCCAATTGAGAGTGCATGATACAGGTGACAACCTGATCCATATGGATAGTCACATGAGACCCTTATTAACCAACACCATAGATGTCGCCTTATGGTTGTTCTGCCCAGAGAGAGTTAAACTACTAGGACTATAACCAGTGATAGATATTAATACAAAACCCCATAGGATTAGAGAAGTGGTTCATATTGGATACCACAAATATATTAGTATATAGACATACAGTATATGGGGACATAGGTTCAATAACCACATTTATAACATGACCGGTCCATTGTAGGTACCTCAATAAATCTAGAGACGCCAATATTTCCTTCATCCACTTTAATGATATAGAGAGACTAACATGCCCAAGGAGTGCATACTGTAGAGTGAGATCATTTCTGACCACATAAATCTGCGCACTGCTTAAAATACACAATATTCTTACAGTGCATTTATATACACATATATCTTTAAGAAGATTTGCAACTGTAACAGTGTCATATATATCCTTGCTAACTCAACAACATTCATACTGCACAGCAAGTATTACGAATTAATACGGATATAGGCCCCCATTACGAGTTGATCGCCCGCTGAAGATTTTCGCAGCGCAGCGATCAGGTAAAAAAATGGCAAAACTGCGCATGCATATGCACTGCAATGTGCATGCGCGTCATACGGGTACAAACAGCATCATTGCTGTGCAATGGTTCTAGCGAAGAATCCATTCGCACAGCCAATTGCAAGGAGATTGACAGGAAGAGGTCAGGTATGGGTGTCAACTGACTGTTTTCTGGGAGTGGATGGAAAAACGCAGGCGTGTCCATGCGTCTGCAGGGCGGGTGTCTGACGTCAATTCCGGGACCTCCGACGCTGGATTCATCGCACAGGATAAATAACTACAGAGCTGGTCTTGTTTTGCACAAAATGTTTTTGTACCGCTCGGCTGCAAAGGCGTTTGCACCCTTGCAAAGCGAAAATACACTCCCCCCAGAGGCGGCGACAATGCGTTTGCATGGCTGCTATAAGAGCTAGCGAGCGATCAACTCGGAATGAGAGCCAAAATCACGTTAATATGCTACAGCAGATAGCCACATAAACTCTCTATTCGGCGGATGCCCCGTGTGCAGAGAGTCATATTTTAAACACTCTCTCTAATTACTTCACTTGTACTGTATGTGTTCTTTTATCTTATATTTTGCAAGTTTTTTTAAAAAATACTATAGGAATTAAAAGTTATGTTTTATATGTAATAATGTGCACCATTTCAAGGCAACTCTGCTCTCTTTTTTTGTATATATTATTCCATTTTGCTTTAGGTAGCACCCCCCACCACAGAATACTCATATTAAGATAATAATTGTAACCCAAGGGGGCCTCTCTGCAGGTATTAAGCGACTTGTGCGACCTTTTCTTTCTATATATTTGAATGACTTGTAGTACAAGACAATGTAGGTCAAGTACATGGTATATAAACATTGTTGCATCAGGGGACAGGACACTGAAATAATCATAAGGGTGGGAGAAACCAAGGGTTACAGTAGGTGTTGTTGTAGGGAGTATGGAGTAGAAGATAGTCTAAGTGCTGTAAGAGAAGGAAAAGCACATGAGGGGAGAGGGCTGTGCTTGCGAGAGCTTACAGTACATTCTGAAGAGGTATTTGGGTATGTGAGGAGCCACCACTCCCTCATTACTTGGTGGTTATAGAAATGATCAGTTGTCAGCCAGAAGCAAGGCTAATTAACAGCACCTGTCATCTGCCTTTAAATATGTGTTCAGTGCAGGGACACAATGCTTCAGATGCTGGACCCATGGCCGGTGCAAGGTCTCTCTGCACCCTAGGCAAAGCTTCAGCCTAGCGCTTTCTAACCTGCAATCCCCACAACCACCTCTCAGAGGGGGATGCAGGTAGGCTGGGGTGAATTGCATCATTATGCACATGGGCCCTCATTCCGAGTTGTTCGCTCGCTAGCTGCTTTTAGCAGCATTGCACACGCTAAGCCGCCGCCCTCTGGGAGTGTATCTTAGCATAGCAGAATTGCGAACGAAAGATTAGCAGATTTGCGAATTGAAAATTCTTAGCAGTTTCTGAGTAGCTCCAGACTTACTCAGCCATTGCGATCAGTTCAGTCAGTTTCGTTCCTGGTTTGACGTCACAAACACACCCAGCGTTCGCCCAGACACTCCTCCGTTTCTTCAGACACTCCCGCGTTTTTCCCAGAAACGCCAGCGTTTTTTCGCACACTCCCATAAAACGGCCAGTTTCCGCCAAGAAACCCCCACTTCCTGTCAATCACACTCCGATCACCAGAACGATGAAAAATCCTCGTTATGCCGTGAGTAAAATACCAAACTTTTGAGTAAAAAAACTAAGCGCATGCGCTCTGCGAACCTTGCGCATGCGCAGTAAGCGACTAATCGCAATATAGAGAAAATCGTCAATAAGCGAACAACTCGGAATGACCACCATGATTAGAACTGCAGCAGCAGCCAGTGCAGTGTAAAAGAAGGAGGCTGCATACTGTTATGCACACCAGTGCCTGCAGGAAAGTACTGGTGTCAGGACTGTTATGCACTCCAGTGCCTGCAGGAATGTACTGGTGTTTGAACTGTTATGCAAAACAAATGGACTTACAGACAGACTGGGGAATATGACATAACGTACACAGAAGGTGATAGGTTAACAAAATACACACAAAGTGAACAGAGAAGCCCAGAGGCTAAGGAACTGGGTATCTCCCTTGTATTAGAACTGCTCAGATGGGAAAAGCAAGATGTTGTGTTTTAATACGTAGAGAACCCGAAATGCTGTTGCTAAGGGCAACAGCAAAACCCTAAAGGGTTACCAACGGGTGTGGCAGTAAACTCCTTGGTCAGAGATGGAATGATAGACACAAGGAGAGTCTCCACAATCCTAATTCTCACTTGCAGTGCACAGGTTCAGTTTACTGCCACTAAACTGACCCATGACACCTAGCACAGTGAGACAGGATTAGACAGGCAAGTCTTAGAATACAGCTGCAAACTTGCTAAGTTCACAGAGTAGTAACAGAACCCCAGCAAGCTAAACGACTGACTCCAGTCTTACTGCTAGGTCTGGATTGGCAGAGTGTAATACCAAATCCCCAGGCCTATTTGCAGTAAGCAACAAACAAATACAAAGCTACACAGTACTGGCTAACTTTCAGAAACTGACTAACCAACAAAGATTCAGCAGCATCTGCTTACCCTGAGAAGAGGCCTTATAAAGCAGGTGCTGTCCACGCCCCACTCAGACCTCACAGACTGTGAGCACAAAAACCAGCACCGGATCCCCTGCCATGCACAGAGCCTATAACCACTGCACAGCAAAAGACCCGAACCGGAGTATCAGCTGCGCTCAGGTCACTCCGCTAGCACTTGTCTCCCGGTTGCCATGACGACGTGGCAGCACAGGGCAGGAGACCCTAACACATACAGAGACATCCTTCAGATTTTTGCTAGATTCATTCAGTGGCGCCCCCCAGAGGCCGGCGCCCCTAGGCAGCCGCCTAAAGCTGCCTAATGGTAGAGCCGGCCCTGGCTGGACCAGTCAGCCGGACGATAGTACTGGGGCTGTGGTATGCTAGGAAGCCATTGGGATGTACTACTGTGTGTACCCTGTGAACAACTTGCCTCTGATTTGTGAACTGCCATACCATGAACCCTATGCTGTTGAAAATTGACCTGATGCAGTCTTTCTGAGAGAGAAATATAAAGGAAACGGCTTGTATTTTATCACAATACCCCCATCTTTAACACAAGCTGGATGCAAATATGCAGACTTATGGTACAAGGCCTTAGAATTGTCAATATAAAATGTAAGCCTGAAAACTATACCAAAGTACTCCAGTCATGACATATGGGGGTTTAGTGAGATTTAAGGGTCTGAAATATATCGAAATATATCATCTGCAAATGCAGAAAGCTTTATTTCATTGTTACCTACTGTACCCATGTAATATTGCTCAAGAATGACAGGGTCATAGAGAGCCACAGTGGGCCCAGGGGTAACAAGAGGCGTGTCCAAATTCTGAAAGGCAATTGAAAAAAAAATGTATAAGAACTACTATGTATGTCGCTGTGCAGCTGATGATAGGGGAACACTTTTCCCTGCTCCTGCTGGGCCCCATAGACCATCCCGGACCCGGATAATAAGTACAAACTGCCCTGCCTCTGCTTGGCAGACCTGAAGACTGAAGGAAGCATACAGTAGCATGGCATCAGGTAACAAATGTAAAAGTCGTGAGGATAGGGGGCATCCCTGACATTTACCTTTTGTCATTACCACTTCGTAACTGATCATGTTATTAATTAAAAGGTAATAGGAGATGTATAGTGAAAACATATTTTGGAAAATCCCTCCAAATTGCCTTTATATGTATAAAATGTGTTGTTGGTGCCCAGGCCGAGTAACATGATAAAAGGTAAAGGTTGTTGGCTCGAGTCGGTCACTACTGCAATTGCCTTTCTTATCCCTTTAATGTTGGCTTATTACAAAACCTAGCTGATGCACAGTCAAGAGTGTTGGGTGGAGAGATTAGAGCCTATTAGCCATTATTTTAGCCAGGAGCTTAATATCTAAGTTTAGAAGCATCAGAGTGTTATATGAGGCATCAGAAAAGAGTCATTTGGGGATTTCAGCATGAGTGTAGTAAGGGCAGAGTTGTAGAAAGTTTATTTGGGGTAATATCTATGGACATGACAAAAAAAGGTTAAATAAAATGGAAACAATGATCCGATTGAAGGACTTTATAATACTCTGCTATAAACTCATCTAGAACATGGGATCTGTGTAGGTAAGTTGCAATGGCCTCATGGATTTCCTCTATACAACTGTGAAAATCAAGAAATCCTTTCTGTACCATGCCCAGTTTGAGAAGGTTTTCCTTAGCTATTAAGAGTTCCATCAGAGGAGTGTCCATGGGTAGTGTTTAAGTTCCCTGAGTGATTTTCAGCATATAACGCGTATGACCAAATTAAGAGTCAAATATTATGGTAAACCAGGGATATAGATTCAGATTGTACATTGTGTGAAGATGAGATTTGATAGTTTGAATGTAAATATGGGCTGCTTCTAGGTTATAATTATCTACCACCTGCAGTTTCGCTGGATATAAAAAGACAAATTTCTTGCCATTGTCATCTATTTCATTGTTATAAAAATAATAATAAAAAAAAACAGCATGGTACCACCAAACACATATCATACACCAATGCTAGACATAGTGGTTACCAGTAAAAGCAAGAGGACAGGCAGCATCATGATAGACAGGCTGTGCGTATTACAGGGAAAACTGCAGCATTGGGTCCCCATGTCTTAGTATGAACCAACCACAGCTGTCTCTACTTAGGGTTATAGCCTCTACAGAGTGCAGGCACAAGGCACAAAAAACAAATCTAAAAGACAACCAAAAGTGTTGGTGCACTTCCCATCAACCCTGTGCTGTGGACACTGGGGTAATAAAGAGGTGTTCTAGACTGTCTCCCCTTCTTCCCTGAAGAAAAATAGAAAATATTACCGGCAGCCTTGCGTTGAATAGTGTTTGGGCTCTTCCTATCAATCTTGGTTATTAGAGATAATGCACAGGTGTTCTGATGGTTTCACAGTTACAGTGTGGCCCAGCCTAACCTGATAAACTTTGTGCTGGATAACACTTTAGAAGGAGAACCTCAAGTTTGTTGTTCTCCTGCTTTAGTTGAACCTAGTCCAGGCTGTTTAGCATCATGAATTTTAAGGGAAACCCACAGTCATCTTTACTTTAGAAAGGTTTTTTTTACTTTAATTTTAACAATGAAAGTGATGGTTATCTTATTGTAAATGGTCCACAGCATACGGCCTATATATATTAATGTTAAATTTAGTAATAATATCAGACTCTACTGTCTAACTTGCTTAAGACTACTGTACATGTCCTATTTCTGTGTTCACATCTGTCTACATGTCCCATTTCTGTGTTTGCACCGGTGTACACATTCATTTCCCATGTATGATCCCGGCTACATGTCCTTGTGCCTGGTTGCATATCCTTTTCCTGTGTCTGATTCTAGCTACATGTCCTATTCTGTGTCTCCACCAATGCACATGCCCTTTCCTGTGTGTGATCCTGGCAACATGTCTTATTTCTGTGTCTGCACCAGTGTACATGTCCTTTTTCTGTGTGTGATTCTGGCTTCATGTCCTGTTTCTGTGGTTGTGCCTGGCTACATGTCCTGTTTCTGTATCCATACCTGTCTACATATGTAATTTCTATGTCTGCACCAGTGTACATGTCCTGTTTCTGTGTCTGATCCTGGCAACATGTCTTATTTCTGTGTCTGCACCAGTGTACATGTCCTTTTTCTGTGTGTGATTCTGGCTTCATGTCCTGTTTCTGTGGTTGTGCCTGGCTACATGTCCTGTTTCTGTATCCATACCTGTCTACATATGTAATTTCTATGTCTGCACCAGTGTACATGTCCTGTTTCTGTGTCGGATCATGGGTACATGTCCTGTTTCTGTGTCTGCACCAGTGTACATGTCCTGTTTCTGTGTCTGATCCTGGCAACATGTCTTATTTCTGTGTCTGCACCAGTGTACATGTCCTGTTTCTATGTCTGATCATGGGTACATGTCCTGTTTCTGTGGTTGTGCCTGGCTACATGTCCTGTTTCTGTATCCATACCTGTCTACATATGTAATTTCTATGTCTGCACCAGTGTACGTGTCCTGTTTCTGTGTCTGATCATGGGTACATGTCCTGTTTCTGTGGTTGTGCCTGGCTACATGTCCTGTTTCTGTATCCATACCTGTCTACATATGTAATTTCTATGTCTTTACCAGTGTACATGTCCTGTTTCGGACTGTCTACATATCCAGTTTATCTAGCTGCTTCTAGAAGATAATAGATAGAATCTGATTGGTTGCTATAGGCAACATCACCAGTTCTAACAAACTCCCACCTTAGTAAATTTAACCCTATGTCTGTACCAGTGTGCATGTCCTGTTTCTGTGCCTGGTCCTGGCTACATATCTGTTTACATGTCCTTTTTCTGTGTCCATGCATGTATGTCTGTTTCATAAAATCCAGCTATTCTTAATAAATATATACCTGCATTTGTGTATTTTACTTCCAAGTAAGAACCGTCAGCCTACTTAATGAGAGTATGTTTCATTGAAGGGTAAGGGAGATTTCTTTCGGAACGTGTTGGGCATACTGAGTATATTTTGCTTTGTAATATACGCATTACCAAGTTATGGCTGTTTTGTTTTTCATTAACATTTTAATCAGTGATAAAATGAAATAAAAAAAGCACAAGCAGCCATTTGAGTGCTGACTCCTAGACTTTAATTAGTATTGTTGAATCAAATTAATATATTCACTTGGCAACAAATAGGATTCATAATAAAATGAATCAAAGGAACTGTTTTTACAGATGATTATGTCCTGTATATTGTAGCTATCATTATTTAATGCTAAAATGAAACATAGGAGCTATCCACTTTGTGTCCTCAGAGAATTGGAGAAATGTGTTTTGGATATACATGTACTTACAGGCTCCTATTCTTCTGGTAAACGTTTACATCTCAATGCACCGAAAAAAACATTGTTTTAAGGATCAATTCATTTGTAAAGAACTTGTAAAGTATTTATAATATTTAACAGTACCGGCTGGAGGGAGTTATGCTACACAGGCATATGAACTGCTTACAAGTCACAGTAAATGTAAAATTGAATTTTTTGTGTACATGAAAAAGATGCATCTGGCTAAAGCTGGGTACACACTTGAGCAATGGGCATTCTTTCCGACATTGTAAGGAATGGCCGTCGGCCCAGATTGCCCATACACACTGGAGCAATGTTAATGAAGGACGGAACAATCATGCTCCATCCTCCTTTAGCATACTACAGGACACTAGTTATATTGTCAGGTTTGATGTGCAGTGCATTAAACCTGACGATGTCGCTAGCGACTGCGGGCACACTCATATTGGGCCTACACACTGCTCAATATGCAACATCTGAGTGATATGTTGGTTGTATCCATCGGATTGGACAACATATCGCTCAGTGTTTACTCAACTTAAGGGGTGTATTTACTAAGACTTGGATGGAGATAAAGTGGACGGAGATAAACCGGCCAATCAGCTCCTGTTATTTGTCAAACTCAGCCTGAGACATGGCAGTTAGGAGATGATTGACTGGTAATTTATCTCCGTCCACTTTATCTCTATCCAAGGCTTAGCAAACAGACCGCTAAGGGGTCTATTCGTGAAGCCGTGAAAACAGTGGAGAAACAGACCAGTGGAGAAGTTGCCCATGGCAACCAATCAGCATCTCCCTTACATTTTCTAAAATGTACTTGATAAAGGCTTCCTTTAAAGCTGATTGGTTGCCATGGGCAACTTCTCCAGTGGTCCTTTTCTCCACTCTTTTCACTGCTTCATGACTTGACCCCTAAGTCTCTTATGAGTCTCCATTATACAACACCCATCTCTGCCTTTTGTCTTAGCTAATGCACTGGGATGTTATTCCCCCATCAGTTTTCCCCCTCTGATCATTATCCCACAATATGGAAAAATATCCCAAAAGCCCTTGTATCCTTTTCCAGTAGACGTTTATTAAAACTTTGTCAATCAGGATTATTAAGGAGACATGTAATCTAGCTAAGATTTGATTTTTTTCTCTCATATAAAATACTTTACATGACATTATCTGATTGAGATCTTTGCAAAAGGTCTATTATAAATTTGGTATTGTTTTTTTAAATGTTAGAGAAGATACAATGAATCCTCTCGGCTGTGTGCTAACCAAATAATTTGGAATAAACAAAGTACAACTTTTATACATAAAAATGTGTAGCTTTCCTAGGCAGCAATTCCCTTCTCAAGGTCAGGATGGGAGTGATGCCAGCACTTAATTAGTGTCATATTGTTATTTAGTTGTTTAAAGAAATGCAGTGTTATGCTAATGTGAAGTGACGTTGGCCTTATGCTCAATTACAGCCATTGTTTTTGAACAGGCGTTTATTGAATAATGGGTTCCACAGAGAACATAATAGTTGCTCCTAACATAGATAAAGAGGGTCATTCCGACCTGATCGCACGCTAGGATTTTTTGCTGCGCTGCGATCAGGTCACTACTGCTCATGCGTATGCACCGCAATGCGCAGGCGCGTCGTACGGGTAAAAAGCGGATCGTTGTTGAGCGATGGATTTAATGAAAAATCCATTCGCACAGCCGATCGCAAGGAGATTGACAGGAAGAGGGCGTTTGTCGGTGTCAACTGACCGTTTTCTGGGAGTGTTTGGAAAAACGCAGGCGTGTCCAAGCGTTTGCAGGGCGGGTGTCTGACGTCAATTCCGGGACCAGACAGGCCGAAGTGATCGCAGCGGCTGAGTAAGTTCTGAGCTACTCAGAAACTGCACAAAACTTTTTTATAATGCTCGGCTGCACATGCGATCACACACTTGCAAAGCAAAAATACACTCTTCTATAGGCGGCGACTGCAAAAAATAGCAAGCGAGCAATCAACTCGGAATGACCCCCAAAGTCTGCTTGTTTGTCTTAAATTATATAGTAAATCTACACTAGCTACTGTCTTGAAACTGTGAAAATGACTTAATTATAAGAAGAGGACATGTTTAAAAGGACCAGTAAATCTAAAATACAAGTTTTTTTACAACATATATAAAAAGTAAAACTTTCAATAGCTTATCAGAACCGAAGATATTTAAGATAAAGTTGCTGTCACAGAAAGATATGTTTCACTTCCTGTTAGCAGTTGTATTAAAAAATCCTGCGTCCATCTTCTTCTGACATGACAACACCTCCTGCAGGTATCTATACAAGATAAAAGCTTTGTATTCATACTTGCCCTCTTTTTGAGAATTGTGTCATTAAGGTCTGGAACACAAACTTCACTCTGGAAGTAGGCAGCAGTCGGAAGACTTGCCCACTTTTGAGGGCTCTCGGGAGAGACACCCAAGATTCGTGAGTCTCTCGGATGTCCTGGGAGATTAGGCAAGTATGCTTTCACTACCATTACAACAGAATATCTTCCCTGTCTCCTCTCTTCATCTGGTACAAATCTCACAGTTGTGGGAAGGTGGAACAAAATAGACACTGCTCTGCCAAAAGCGGAACAGTTGGATGTATGTCGGCAGTCTATATCAGAATTAAATATATACAGATTCTTATTTGGAAGTAAAGCAAAAAAAGCAAGTAACTGTGCACCTGGGCAAGACCATGTTGCATTGTAGGTGGTGCAGATGTAACATGAGCAGAGAGATTTACACTTGGTAGGGGTGTGTCCAAACTGAAATGTAAATTGCAGTGTAAAAATAAAAATAGAGCTGCCTAACATATGTGGGCTACACGCAAAAGCAGCCACAGATGGGAAAAAAATATTTGCCCCCTTTGCATTGCAATATGGTTTGTTCCAGATATAAAGTTACTTGATTTTTTTTGCTTTACTTTCAAATCAGTATCAGGCTTGGTGAGATTGAGGGATCTATTCATGAAGCAATGAAAAGTGTGGAGAAGTGAGCCAGTGGAGAAGTTGCCCATGGCAACCAATCAGCATTGAAGTAACATTTATAATTTGCATACTATATAATTGTACGGAGCTGCTGATTGGTTGCCATGGGCAAATTCTCTACAGGCTCACTTCTCCACTCTTTTTACTGCTTCATGAATAGACCCCAGAGTGTGATAACATATATACAAATAATATACTTCCCCTTTAAGGAAAAGCATTTGCATATGTAAATCCAAAAGGTCTACAGTTACAGCAGGAGCAGGAACATTCTGATGAAATCTTTTAAAACATAATTTAAAACAAAGGTAGTAAAAGCTAGACTTGATTATACTCTGTAATCAGCATGTTAGCGTTCCTCATGATAAGCTACTTGCAAGTCAAATCGCCTTATTTATAAGAATATGCAGCATAACCGTAGCTTTGCATTTCATTTTCATTATGCAGTAACCGAGTGCATAAAAAAGTGATAAACTGAGTAGATTATATGACCCAGAAGTCATAGAGCAGTCACACAAATGCAGTGTGCAGTAGTCATTTCTTTTACAAAGTGCCTTTTATCACAACAGGGTAGCTTTACTATAATCATAAAATGTAATCGTAAAATGTCTCATTGTGAAATAATAAAAACACTTACAAATAAGCATATCCAACTCTACCATTGATTCAAATTAAAACAAGGGCTAAAAATGAGAAATGAAGAACTGGTGAAGAACTAATACATTTTGGGAAATATATATCAAGGACTAGTTTTGTGTGTGTGTGTGTGTGTGTGTGTGTGTGTGTGTGTGTGTGTGTGTGTGTGTGTGTGTGTGTGGGGATTTATCAAAGCTTGAAAGAGAGATACAATTGTGAGAGTTAAGGCCAGTACTCACTGGCCGATGCGGGAGAGGTGTGTGCTGAGCATGCGGGGGGAGACGGGGGGGCGCTCATTTCACCCAGCGACAGGCCAATTTAGCAGCAGCGATAGCGATGCGCGGGGCTGCGCATCGCTATCGCTGTGAGGGGTACACACGGAGCGGTCGTGCTTAAAATCTAAGCAATCTAGTCAGATTGCTTAGATCTTAAGCAGCGATCGCTCCGTGAGTACCCCCCTTTAAAGTACCAGCCAGTCAGCGTCTGCCTTACATTTTACAGACTGTGTTTGAAAACTGACAGTTATGAGCTGATTGGTTGGTACTTTATCTATCATACTATTATCTCTCTCCAAGCTTTAATACCCACCTCAGAGTAGGTTATAGTTTATTGTGTTACAATGACCATGTATGAAGCCTACTGTGAATATACTTTTGAAAGGCATGAGGTATACTATAAGCGATTTCAGAGGTGTATGCGCAGCTGCGATCTGCTCACAAGGTACTTGCAAAAATATGCTAATGTCTCAGAGACGCCCACTGCCGGCATCTTACTTCCGGCCCTCACATACATAAGTGGGAACATCTGATGCACATCGGTGGCACCATCGAACTTCTGAGCAACACTGTGCTGCCCCAGACAGAGCACCTCTCCTAAGACGCCGGGGCTTCCCCATCTACAAAAGAGTGGCTGACTAGGGAATGCCCAGAAAATGGTTCCAATATGCCTGTATTTTTCTCGCTACCCCGTTACCTCCCCCAAAAGCAGACTACTTGTTACTCACTTTGTAGTTAAATCCTATGTGCGTTCGCTATCGCTAATCATTTGCAGCATGTGCGTAGTATGGATTTTGTACAACACACATTTAAATTTACAGAAAAAAAACCTAAGGTTTACATCAGATGTTATGATAGCGAAATCAGTGAACTTCCCACTAGGCACTTGAGGCAGGTGCCGCGGTTCACCACTTGCTGGGAAGTATCCCCTGGAAGTCTGCTGCTGGCCTGATGGAACCACTCATTACAACTTATATATTTTGTCACCAGTAGGTGGTCGCAGGTGGCAAATTCTTTTCTACAAGATGGGGTAGTGTGGTTGGGACTGCCTTAGCTGTCCAAGGGTAAAGGGATCATCTTGGACATAAAGGGGGCAAAGCCTAAAGTGATGTGATAGGTGTGTGTATGTGTGTGTGTGGGGGGAGGCGCCAATGGGGGGGGGGGGGGGTGAGCATTATTGCTGTGCCTAGGGGAGACCTGACCACTAAATCCACCCCTAAGCGAAATATGCGTTTGCTTTTAGGTGTGATTAAAATAATCAAGACCTCTTAAAAACTGCGGGTACCACATGAATAAAAAAAAACACTAATAAATGACACGTAAAAAAACTATAATCTTCATCAATCAGCCAATCAGGAGCAGTTAGCAAGTGCTGCTTCCTGTCATTATTATCAGTATGTATTTGGTCATACCAGAAGACACCCATAAAAGATACAGCTATTAAAGGCATCTGTGTTGGTCTGCATTTGTTCCCCATCACGCAAACACGCCCTTACTGTCTTCAGCATCCCCTGTCCTGCCGATTCTGATAAAAGTACAGAACTGTCAGTCACGCAATTCTGCATAGCTGTATAGCACCCAGTTCTCTATGCAAGCACTAGACAAGCAGCACATTTCTTCTAGTCAGAATTCAGTTATGTCATAAATATAACAGCATAAACTTGAGACAATTGTATCTCCAAACATAGTTTTATTCTTAAATTCACATATTCAATGGATTTTGAACCCTCTCACTGTATATTTATAGCTGTTTATTTCTTTCACATGCACTCAAAGCTTTCAAATACAGCTAAGTTACTACAATTACAATAACAGATGCTGTGTGTTCAGTGCTGTGAAGAGGCTCTTTCAAAGTTGATGTTTGTTTGAGAATTTATTTAGCGGATGGTTATTTGTGAATTGCATAATTGTTCAGTGAAATCACAACATAAATTATTGTCTTTTGAATTCATTAAGTGCTCATTTACGCAAAGGGAATGCAGTTAAAAAAATATGCAATTTCAGAACATAGATGGCTATGGCACACAATGATCTACAAATTGTGATGTTTTTTTATGATTAGTGTGACATTCTAACATATGTTTCCGCAGAATATGCTTATTATTTATGTAAAAGTGATCCAATAGTCTTGAGAATTCCAGTTTAAGGCCAACAAAATTGTTGATGACAGTTACAAGGACGAGTAATTGGATTTGTGTGGGAATTTCCTTCACGATTATGCAGCTGTAAGCTGTACACATACTGGATTGGATATGGCAAAATTATCATATTTTTAAAGGAAAAGCAAATTAGGGAAATAAACAATCTTATACATAGATATGATAAAATTTTCTGATTTCTGATTGATTAGAAATCAGCAGTGTAGTGTTAATGGGTAAATACTATTATTTAAAAAGTGATAGGTCTTGTCTTCTATTGCAGCCCACAGCATCAAGAGAAAGCGATTCTATCAACAAGATACAGTATTGCTGTATCACATCATAAGTAATACTGATGATTCTGTGCTGGGCTATTCTCAGTAGTTCTTACATGTGCTGTAGCCCTGCTTTGGGCTTTCAGTTCCACATGTCAAAAAAATAATAAATAATAATTTAAAAAAATCAAAAACTGTATATACAAAAAAAGTGGAAAAAAATATTTTTCTAGTTTTCCAATTTTTTGTAAATGTTAATTTAAATTAATATATATTTCTTTTTAATCTATCCTTACTGAGATGGTGAAAACAGAAGAAGGATTGCAGTGTTACTTGTACAGCATTCCTTGTTTATACGGTAGGTTATCTTTTCCTAGAATAAGACAGCAATTCTCTTCAGGCTTGGTCACAGTTTAATCTCTTTGCTTTTTCTCTAGAACTGGCAGCTAGAACCAAAATTCAGTGGGGGTGGGGGTTGAAGAATCTATGGATATCCTATCTGGGGAGAGACTTCATAAAAGAGAGTGGCTATTAGGTTGTCTTTGCTAGTTATTGCCATCGTGAAATGGCGTCATTTCATACTTACTGACTTGGCTGCCCCTCTCCTCCAGTAGGAGGCAGCCCGGTCGGTACTCAGCCGGCACTAAGGTGGGCTAACCAGGGGGATGCCCTACAGTGCTGAGAAAACACACTGTACGGTAACGGGTGGGGCTACGTTGACGGGATTCAGCATAGATTGTGTCATCAGGTCCCTTGGCCTGCCCACTTGTATTGTAGTAGGGGTGGCCAAGGGGCTGTAGCGGGATGCGGGAGACTTGCGCACCTCTCCCTGTAATAGAGGGTCAGGGAAGTTGGGATGGATTTGTTGGATTCCTGCAGGACTAAGCTCAGTTGCTTATTAGGCTTGATTGATAAATTGCAAACAAACTGCACTCTGTATTGGATGCACACATAATAAGTGGAACCCTTACTGGTTAAAGTGGAAAATAAGCTTAAGCTCCTGACCAATATTAGACTTCGTAAAATTGACGATAATGTAATAATAAGTAATAGCACAACTACACTGCTAACCGCAGGCGACTGCTACATTCTTAAGGAAACTCTTGAAACATAATTTTTTCTGTTATGATGTAAAATGAACAATGGCAAATAGAGAAATTTCTAGTCTCTTGAAAAGAGAAAATGAACAGAGTGATTAGATTAATCTCATTAAAATTCTCTTTATGAATAATCAATTCCAGAAGAGCATATGGTACAGAATACAGCACAAACAATCTTTGATATAAAAAAAGGCTTTTCAAGAAATATAGAAAAGACAAACCGATCTTTACTGAACACTTCACATATATTATTTGATGTAGAAATGAAAAATCTGTGCAATAAATACAATTGCGGTTCTTTTTATTATGTATTGTGGGGGTTATTAAGTACGGATTGCAGATTGTGCTAAAAAGCAGAATCTGCTATCCTTTCTCTCGCAAGTTCATCGCAGGGCAAGGCCGTCCAGCATGCATAATCGCCTGTCCAGCAGCTGCGACCGGAATTTAATTGCGGTCACACCAACTGTGGACGACCCACTGCAGTAGAAGCTAGGCTGCGTATGCAGGAGGTCCGTCGCCATTTTTTTAGATCAGAAGGACTGCATGTGACGTCATGCAGTCGCCCCGAAATGCCGCCATGTCCGTTTTCCCCGTGTCGCCCCTGCAACACTCGCCGTCCCCACCCACCCCACAAACGCCTCTGCCTGTCAATAAGGCAGAGGCGTTCGCAGCCAATGCGATCTGATCGCATTCTCTGCTAGCGCACATGCAGGACGGTAACTGCCCATGCGCATTGGCACCTCACACCGGGTTATTCCGGTCGCATTGCTTAGCGATGCAACCTGAATAATCCCCTGTGTCTTCATACCCGTAAGGTTTGTAATTATTACTGATACTTTTTTGGTGTGGTGTGCTTTTTCAACAGTCATCAAGTCGACAGTCAGTCGACTGACTATGCCAACATTCGTTATGTCTACATGGATGATGTCAACATAATGAAATGCTGCCAAACCGTCCCTGGTGCTCTAGTGCCTTCACCCCTTCTCCTGGTATCTGAGGAGGCTCCAGTGTCTTCTTCCGGTCCCTGTGGCCATCTGACAGCGACTTCCGGCACAGACCGCTGATGCGCCGATGCTGTGAGATTTTCTTCACCTATCTCTAAACCCTATGTCAAAGTCAGAAAAATATCTCTACACACACTGCCATATTTGCACCTCATACTGGTCCGCGCTGCGCGTGCGTACGCTCTCCCGTACGTGCACATACTCACAGTCGCGGGCACCCGCAGGCGCATGGTATGCGTATTTACGGTAGAGTTTATGCGATCGTAGCGTGCGACTCAATCATTACATATTTTCACTAATAATGTATTTTGTAGATCATGGTCCCTTTGATAGATTCTGAAAGTTTGGTTAATATAGAATGTTCATGAACAGAGAAATCCCTCTTTGTTTGATACGAAGGGTCAGACAGGAGTAATACAGTGGTGTTTAGTATCCATCGGAAGAATATTTAATTAGAAATATTCCGGTGTTGGTTTGAAGCAGATCAATCGCTCGTGCGAATAGTTATGGACATAAGAAGTTTATGAACATTTACTTTATTTGCACTTTATTACCCATGCGGCGGGAAACCCAGTTTCCCTCCCACCTGAGCAGTTGGAAATAGTCACAGCCCACCTGTATGAATCAACCTATGACCTTTTGTTATAATGCGAAGCCGAATTCCTGTGTCCAATGAACAATGAGA
Organism: Pseudophryne corroboree; assembly: GCF_028390025.1. NCBI lineage: Eukaryota > Metazoa > Chordata > Amphibia > Anura > Myobatrachidae > Pseudophryne > Pseudophryne corroboree. Next base: position 227,581,534 of record NC_086448.1, on the reverse strand, counting down.
TTGTAGGGACCATTGAATTGTATTGTGTGTGGGGCATAAATAGGCAGGCCGACCATATCCAGTTCACTCTCTTCAACGGTTCTCATTGCTGATAATCGGGAGCTGGATATCGAGGCGCATGCGATCGTTTCCCCTTGTGCGTAAGTTTTCTCCGCAGTCATATTGTCTTGATGTTATTATGAGCCATCTCTCTCTCCTCTCTTTTTCCCTTATTTTCCCTTGATTGTATTGTATTGTATTGTATGGTATTTCCTGTGTAATTATCTGGTTAGTTAGTCTATGTTATATTGTAGTGTATGCTTTGTACTGTGATTCTTTTGCAAGTATAATAGTCATAATACATATAATAGGTTTTGGACCCTAAGCCCAGGTATCTGTGTATTTCTTATAGTGTTAAGTATTCCCTGAGCGTCGGAGACGCTCAAGCAGCTTTGTAGTTAATCAGGTTACACCAGGTTGCATTTACACGTTATCACCACACTAAGGTTTACTGTATATTTCGTTGTTAAAGGTATAGATATAAAGGTTTAACGTTGGGAGCGTCTGCACCGCTGGTGATCTCCTCGTGGTCCCGAGCGTCCGCTACGCTATAGCGAATCATTACGTTAGTCGGCAGCCAATAGCGTGCCTGCCTGTGATCTCTGGGCCGTAAGCGAACGTGACGCTTGAGCGTCTCGACTACGGTTGAGCGATCGCTACGCAACTTGCGTACCCTTACGGTACTTCTTACGTAGATAGCGTACAGTGTTCTTAGACCTCTTAAAGTGTTTTATATACGATAAATATTTAGCTTTATCAATTGGGGGCCGTCCAGTCCTTCACATATCTGCACTAGGTAATATCAGCAGACATTATCCATCAGCAAAGGGCGGGAGGTTGTATCCCTCGTAGTGCTGACGGGATAAGCGTCTGCTTCGCTTAGGTAAAGGGTGCTGAAGGAATCCGGGAACCGGAGGTAAGAGCAAAACGCTAGTGTCTTTTAAAACTGTTTATTTTTCTGTCTTGCACGCACACATATATATCTGCATTTCCTTTTCATTTGTGTATTTTCGTATATCACTCTCCTGTCTGCTAGTTTTATAGTTGATAAAAGTGCTGAGAGAAATTTGCCGCTATTTCAATAGTTTGAGTAAAGGTAATATAGTTAAAGTGTAGACAAACACACAGGTTTTGCCTGGGAGATAAGGCGAAGTCGGAGTGGTGCGCGGTAGATGATAAAGGATCATCTGCATTGATAAACGTATAAATTGTGTTACGGTGGATCTTTGCTTTGCGTACACGTGTCCCTAACAAAGACTTGCGTACGCAATCCAAAGGCCGACGCACGCAGCGTATATTACGCAACGGAGCGTCTGTGTACGCCCACGTAACTCAAACCACAAGTTGATTTTAACAGGCGATAAATAGCGCAAAGCGGTAAATAGCGCAACGCGGTAAATAACGCAAGGCGATAAAATAGCACAAATTGATTTCAGCTTTCCAAAACTTAGTTTAAATACCTTACTTTACTGTAATACCTCTGGGGAGAGCTATCAGACTACGGGAAATGATTTTTCTGATCAGAAAACTATAAGAATGATAGTGGGTTGAAAACGGTATGAGTGTATTGAATCCCGCTTTGTGGACTTTGTGATCTGTGTGATAATCCCGCTTTGTGAACTTTGTGATCTGTGTGGAACATGATGAGCACGATCTGAGTGAAAACGTGCAACAGAGTGTGATAAAATTACGCTCTGGCTGTTTTGGAGCACAGTAGGGAGACTCCAATGATCCTACCATTTGTGTCTATAAGTGGTACGATTGGACCGCACGGTTGTATGTGTGACCAATAACGCAACGTGATATGAGGTAGTATATCCATACGTAAATCTTGCCCTCATACGTGTTGTAGGGAGCACATGCAAGCGTGATTTGTGTAAAGAAAAAGGAAGGGAATTTTCTCAGGAAAATCTCTAAAGATAGGGCCTGCAACGGCTACACGTGTCTGCTAGAAGGCGGACCGGAGATACCCAGAGCAGAAGAAGTTCAGTGGAAGAGCTTTAAGGATTTCCAACGTAGTTCTGTGTTTGGTGCATTTTAGGAAGTTTTTCTGTGTTAGAAAGGTCCACAATGGCAGCCAAGTGCACAATACAGAGACGGTCGGAGGTCAGGATTCAGACTCCAGAGGCTTGCAGACCCCGAGGGTCTGCTCGGTTAGTAATGTGGGGGAAATATGGTCCCCACACTGAGACCTTTTGTGATGAATGGACACGAATGACTGCGGGGGATAAGGCACCATTTCCCGGGATAGGTAGTTTTAACTCAGAGGTGTTGCATAATTTAAGGAGAAGGATATGTCTCGTTAAATCAGCAAAGAGACGAATCAAGCATTATGATTGTTTACAGTTATGGCAACAGGAAGGTGAAATGCAAAGAAATGTAACTTACTTACCTAACTTTCATCTTGAGAGGAGAGACATGGCAATGGAGGGGATTGTGGTTGCGGAGAAAAGCACAAGGGTGAACAATAAAAACGCTCTTAGCAACTGTTGTATAGATGATAAGAATAAGTGTAATAAATGTAACAAAGATAATTGTAATACTGTTGAATGTACAACTATTAACCCATGCAAGTCGCACCCCATGTTAAACTTTCCTCAGGAACACCAACAAGAAAGTGAGCCCAGAATGATGTCGGCACCTCTTCCAGAAGCCATCACACAAGACATCCAGGTGGACGCGACCCAATCGGTAAAGACTGTAAACAAACCCCCTAATGGAGGGTCAGGTGAGGTCGTGTCCACAGGTACGTATGGTATTATACATTACGCACAAACAAATGTACCTCATATTGTAAAATCAATTCAGAATGACGTTACTGGACTTAATCCTGTCAGGGAAATTGCAGTACCAAATGGGGAAACTGACTCTTCAGGAATCACTCCTGTCAGGAACATCGCCATGCACTGCCCCTTTTCCCGAACAGAATTAAGAACAATTCTGTCTGAATTTCCTGATCCCAGGAAAGACTTAGTTGCTTGTCAAAGATACATTAGAGTGCTAGGACATACTGCAGAGCCAAATAACAAAGATTGGAGGACAGTTTTGAGGGCATGTTTACCCCCCGATGTTGATTCATTGAAATTTATCGCTGATTGTAAGCTAGATGAGGAAGTGCCACTAACAAACGAGTATAACCAAGATAATGTAAAAAGAATCAATCTACAGTTGAAAGAATATTTTCCTGCAGTAGTAAAGTGGAATAAAATCTTTACAATAAAACAAAAAGAAGGTGAATCCGCAGAAGAGTATTTTCACCGGGCTCTGCAGAATATGGCTAGGTACACTGGTATAGATGACATTAAAACTAACGTACACCACAGAGAGGTAGCTGTGTCCGTATTAATGAACAACTTAAAAGACACACTAAAAATCAGGGTACAAACCTCCATACCACATTGGAGAGGTATCTCGGTGGCGGCATTAAGAGAGTCCGCTATCGAGCATGACCGAAATATCCAAAGAACCAGGGAAGCGCAGGGAGAGCGGTTGATGACACTGAACATCCAAGCACTAGAGGATGCATCAAGTCGACCGGAACCCCAGGCCCCTAGCACATGGAGAAAGCCAAGGATTTGTTACCATTGTAGAAGAGAAGGGCATTATGCCAGCAACTGTAATAACCCACATAAAGTCAGACCCCCTAGACCAAGAAATTAGCAAAATTATAACACACACGATTATAATCAGGGATCACATAGGCAGGAAAGGTGATCATTAGGACTGATGGTAAGCCTGAGGTAACGGTTAATAAATTGGGAGGTCATTCACTGAAGACACAGGAATGACCAGGTGAAACGTTGTAAATGTATTTGTGAAGAAAAATGTTTTTCTCTCTCTCTATCCCCATCTCTGACGATTATTGGTAAGAATTCACACATTGCATATCCACTTGGTCCTTGCAGAAGTCTACCAAACCCCAGCATGACCTATCCGCCACAATGTATTTCTGGCCAGATACAAACAGTGGAGTAATGCAGGTGCTGGTGGGGAGGGACTGTTCAAGGAGACCATTAGACACGTAGATATGACAGCCTGATAATAATAACAATGTTTTCTTAATGCTGACAATGTTTTAAAAATGCTTTGTTTCTCTTTTCCTATTGATGGTTATTGTCGAGTTATGTAAAATATATATGCACATGAAGTGTTCTCTCTCTCTTTTGTTTTTTTGACTCTCTCTCTCTCCTCATTCATGTTTTCATGGTTTAAAGATGGTATGTCACCCCTCAGTTGGACCAATGGTAATGCCAGATTTTTGCTCCTTACAGAAAGATCGCTGATTAGGAAGGAATATTGCATCACCAGAATGTTCAGTTGGAAGACTGAAGAGACAGCACCTTTTGAGAGGACAGCAGAACAAGAAGAACAACAAGACGAGAGAACTTATTATCGTAACAAGTTCTCTCCCCCACAAACTGTTTTCTTATACCCCCATTACAAATTTCTTCTTTTCTCCTCCTGTAAGATGGACTTGCCCCAAGAGACTGTGATATGGATTTTTCCTGTCGACCCTGATGTTGACCAGAGTAGTCTGTTTCGGTGAGAGTACCAGTGAGGTCGAGAAAGGATCCAGAAAGGTTCTAATGACTGAGACGGAGGTGTAAATTTCCAATAGCAACCCAATCACCAGGCAAAGGCGAGTACCGGACACGATCTAACAACCTTGTTATTTGTAAACATTTTGAAGGATTGTTAGTTTAAGAAGAAAGACCGTATCTGTAGGCTCTGTAACAATGTCATTGAGGATGGGTGCATTAAGAAATGCCAATCCAGTTTTAATATCCATATGGACCGGCATCCATTGAGTGACTATCACTCCTTAGTGGGTAATGTGTTAAATAAAACAGATTGTTGGGTATGCTCTCAAGTACCTCAGGGTCATAGCAAATCAGGGCTAGTACCATTTCCTTTAACGGTAGGGGAGGTACTTGAGCTAAAGGGTGGGAGACCGGTGGACAGGAGGTTTAACATCTCCAGTCCTCCTAGTTTGAAGCTCTACCAATACCATGTGGATAGGTCCCTATTATGTTTCAACATCTCCAATCCCCGAAAACCGGGAAATTGGGAAGTGTCATGGAGTAACCACACCATGACCTTTTCGCATAGAGCAGATAGAATGCCTACAGATACAGAGCTTGTACGCCACATAGCCAGTAGAGGAAAATCTTTCCGGTATAGGTATACCTTAGGAAATAGGATTACGAGAGTTGGAGAAGTATCACCAGGATACTGTGCACATATCGTACAACCTGATACGTGTACTAAGCAGATGGAAGAATTAGGGTTAGGAGATTTCACATGGAAGGTGTGTAATATGGTTATGTCCTACTCCGTCCCATATGTTCTCCCCGATGATGCATATTTCATATGCGGGAGAAAGGCGTACAAGTGGCTTGCCCCAAACTCTGAAGGATTGTGTTATATTGTAAAAGTATTGCCTGAAGTAATGACTGTATCACATGACAAAATGAAAGACATACACCGTGGTGCCCAAGCTCCTTATACTCACACCCATTACGAGCACGTTGTTAAAAGGCACCTGATAGAGAAGACAGAGCACCCGGCCTCTGATCTGATAAGTGAATCCACCGGGATTCAATTCTTAATCGCGTTAGATTTCACCCGCACCGCTAGAGGAGTGCTGAATTATAAATACATATCGGCGCTCGCAAATTTGTTAGATAATATCACTGAAATGTATGATGACACGTTTAGATATACTGGAAGGGAACTTCAAGCTTATAAAACAGAACTGGTGCAGCATAGAATGGTTCTCAATTATCTCACAGCAGTGACAGGCGGATATTGTGTCACACTGGCAACACAATACGGCGTGAAATGTTGCACATATATTACGAATAGCACCGAGGACCCGGTCGAGGTAATAGACCAGAAGATGGACGATATTCTCCAATTGAAGTGGGAATTTCGCAGGAGACACAATCTCACTCTTGCTGCTGTAGGTAATGAGCTGACTGGTTGGGTGTCATGGTTGAACCCGCGAAATTGGTTTTCTGGTTTAGGAGACTGGGCTCAAGGAGTCATAATGGATGTTGGGAAGTTTCTCCTATGTATCTTAGGTGTTGTCATATCGATTGGATTGATATTTAGATGCGGTCAGGCTTTAACGAAGTGCAATCATCGTACTAGGGTAATGAGTTTAAGGAGTGAGGAAACTGTAATTAACCTGGACTTGATTTATGACCCAAATGTAGAAACAATGATGTGATGAAAATGCGATTTCTACGGTCCGTTTCTTTCACCTGTTTTTCTGTTTTTCTCCAAGATAAAAAGACCCCCTTGGACGAGGAAGTTGACAAGACACTATACAGACAACGGATTGACCAAAGAAGAAGTTTTGACCACTTTAGATACGGACATTTGATGAACTTTGCCATGGATCCCCAGTTTCCCTAGAATTCTTAAACTCACGCTAGCCCAACATTTTTGTAAATCTATTGGCATTGACAAAGCTTTTTGCTCGCACCTAATGGGCAAAACAGCGCAAAGAAGACGACTTTCAACTGATACCGAACAAAACTTCAACCGACAGATGTACATTAACCTGACATAGAATACCACTGCATTTTCCATAAGTGTTCTTTATCTTCATCTCTACAACCCTCAGGTAATAACACACATAGTCGATAGGGAATACAGGCACAGATATCAGCAATCACATATCTCCCCCATTCATGTATCATCAACTAAAATGTGCTTCCCCATTTTGTTACAACCAAAACCGAAAAGAGCTCGGTAAAGTTTGACAGCCCATCCACAGACCCGTACCACGGGATAAGAAGGAATTCAAATGTATACTTCGCAATACCTCGAAGCTTGATTTACAACACGTACGGCACGATGATACATGACCCCCCAAACATGGACTCATACACACATGCTTCTGCTATCTCACTAGGTCATACCCTCTTCCCACCTACTCCTCACTCCTCCCTTACCCAACCATGGAAATGAATTAACCCCTGACATATATTTTTCTCCTTTTGAAATGTTTTAGAAGGTGGCAGTTATTATTGACTGCCAAAGGGTGGACTGTCAAAGTCAGAAAAATATCTCTACACACACTGCCATATTTGCACCTCATACTGGTCCGCGCTGCGCGTGCGTACGCTCTCCCGTACGTGCACATACTCACAGTCGCGGGCACCCGCAGGCGCATGGTATGCGTATTTACGGTAGAGTTTATGCGATCGTAGCGTGCGACTCAATCATTACATATTTTCACTAATAATGTATTTTGTAGATCATGGTCCCTTTGATAGATTCTGAAAGTTTGGTTAATATAGAATGTTCATGAACAGAGAAATCCCTCTTTGTTTGATACGAAGGGTCAGACAGGAGTAATACAGTGGTGTTTAGTATCCATCGGAAGAATATTTAATTAGAAATATTCCGGTGTTGGTTTGAAGCAGATCAATCGCTCGTGCGAATAGTTATGGACATAAGAAGTTTATGAACATTTACTTTATTTGCACTTTATTACCCATGCGGCGGGAAACCCAGTTTCCCTCCCACCTGAGCAGTTGGAAATAGTCACAGCCCACCTGTATGAATCAACCTATGACCTTTTGTTATAATGCGAAGCCGAATTCCTGTGTCCAATGAACAATGAGATTGTAGGGACCATTGAATTGTATTGTGTGTGGGGCATAAATAGGCAGGCCGACCATATCCAGTTCACTCTCTTCAACGGTTCTCATTGCTGATAATCGGGAGCTGGATATCGAGGCGCATGCGATCGTTTCCCCTTGTGCGTAAGTTTTCTCCGCAGTCATATTGTCTTGATGTTATTATGAGCCATCTCTCTCTCCTCTCTTTTTCCCTTATTTTCCCTTGATTGTATTGTATTGTATTGTATGGTATTTCCTGTGTAATTATCTGGTTAGTTAGTCTATGTTATATTGTAGTGTATGCTTTGTACTGTGATTCTTTTGCAAGTATAATAGTCATAATACATATAATAGGTTTTGGACCCTAAGCCCAGGTATCTGTGTATTTCTTATAGTGTTAAGTATTCCCTGAGCGTCGGAGACGCTCAAGCAGCTTTGTAGTTAATCAGGTTACACCAGGTTGCATTTACACGTTATCACCACACTAAGGTTTACTGTATATTTCGTTGTTAAAGGTATAGATATAAAGGTTTAACGTTGGGAGCGTCTGCACCGCTGGTGATCTCCTCGTGGTCCCGAGCGTCCGCTACGCTATAGCGAATCATTACGTTAGTCGGCAGCCAATAGCGTGCCTGCCTGTGATCTCTGGGCCGTAAGCGAACGTGACGCTTGAGCGTCTCGACTACGGTTGAGCGATCGCTACGCAACTTGCGTACCCTTACGGTACTTCTTACGTAGATAGCGTACAGTGTTCTTAGACCTCTTAAAGTGTTTTATATACGATAAATATTTAGCTTTATCACCTACTAACTAACCCTCCCGCTAGCGTCCATCCCTGACATCCCCACAGCTTTACCCTAACCATCCAGAAACTGGCTACATTTGATATGGCAACATTTCAGATATCGGCACTGTAAGCCTGCTAATAGTTTGAGCATGCTGATCTACTGCCTCTGGACAGTTTGAAACATGTCAATGTTCTGATGTCGACATTGTTGTGTCGATCTTATGAACGTGGACATGGTTACTGTTGACCATTCATTGAGATAAGATTATTTTACTATAGCAGTATCCAACACATTTGCCAGTAAAGAAAGTGATACATGCATCCATGGTCAGCATTACCATTAGGTGAACCTACAGTAGGAGGTTGCCTAACGTTAGTGGCATCACTAGGGGGGTGCGAGTCGCTCTCGGGTGTCACTCTTTGAGGGGTGGCACCAAAATGCCAGCTCCTCCTCAATAACAGGAGTCAGGTGCTGCACTGTAACATTACATGCAGAACTTCGCTCCTGTAACCATGTAGGAGCCGGCAGTGCAGCCACAGCAGTGTCCGGGGGCAGCCCAGCATCTTCAAGGCCTTGCCCCTTCCCGTGAGACCACGCCTCCTTTTTAATGGAGCACCCAGGGGGACTTACAGTACACCGGGTGTCACTTAAACCATACTGTACCGACTAACATTTAGAAATATAAACAAAGCAGACTCCTATATAAGTACCTGATCCACCTATAACATGCCATGATCCATACCGGAACACTTATTTTTATGTGAAGCTCTACTCTTTATGGAGTAAACTCAGTCCCACAGTAATGCTAGTTTGGATGAAATGATGTTAGTTAAAAAACATTTTTGGTAGGAACTATCCTTTAAAGTGTTGCTTGGGATAGATACCTAGAGGGAGTTATTCAAAGACAGACAGTACTAGTTGTCAGCAAATTGTTCAGAAACAGAAGAGTTAATTTTGACAAATTACATAAAGTATGTTTGTGCAGGGTGATTTGTTTGTAGTCTTGTGATCTGACATTATACATTCAAGCATCAGAGATGCTAGGTACGCCATTTCCATAGCAACAAATAAGGTGCAGCACAGAATATCCTCTCATTCTTTGTCTCATCCACCTAGGTAAATTAGTTAGGCAGATCCGTAAATTGTGCAAAAGAAAATATTCAAACCTGGAGAATCCACAAGTTCTCCATAACAATACTCCCAGGGTCCTCCAATCAGAGGTAAAACCTATGCAGGGTTACATGAAAGAGGTGTTACATTTAAGATGTATGAAATCTTGGAAAAACTTTAAGAAAATCTTGAAATAAGACATGTTAAGTAGTAGTGTGCTCAGGGGTTGGCTGACAACTTTCAGCCTGGTGTGCAAACACAAGGAAGTGGTCATGGCTTTCTACCACAGAATCATTGCCAAGATCTACCCATCCCCTTCTCATTCAAAATCATACCACAGAACTGACCCCTCTACCCCTTTTAAAGTTATATCAAAAATAAAACCCGCCTCCCTCATTAAAAACTATCTCAAATTTGACCTCCCTCTCTCATTAAAAATCTTAAGCCAAATCTGAAAGATCCCCTCCTTTAATAAATCAGACCCAATCAAACTATGCACTCAGATGGGTCTGCCAATCCGTTTGTGCAGCCATCCACCAATCAGCATTCCAGCAGCCTGACAGCAAGGTTGGACACTGAATGTACAGTATATGGTGGATGGAAAAGACACACAGTGAACTGCAGGCTCTGCTTATAAGTGCTTGCAATGTTAAAAAAATGAGTAACAGTCCTTATGGAAATATACTTTAAACCTATATAACTGGAATAATGAAAGACAAATATTTGCTATTGCCCTGTATAAAATATAATACTATAAATAAACAAAACATTATAGCTTTGGTATTACAATTCCATTTGTTGTTTAGAAAGCAAGTATAGTCACAGAGGGCTAAGGGGATCGGTATGAAATACCTCCAATCAAAATCCCTACGTTCAAAATCCCGACACCAATTGACCGATGGTCAAAATCCCGACAAGGTCAAAATACCGACATGGACAAAATACCGACATTTAAAATACCGACAAGGTCAAAATACCGACATGTAAAATGCCGACAGGTCAAAATACCAACACACGTTTTCTTGTTGTTTTTTGTGTGTATGTCGACATAAGTCAACATGGACACCATATAAAGTGTACCGTGTCCCCTCGCTATGCTCGCCATGCTTCGGACACGGTGCCTCGCTACGCTCGGCACACTGTTATATTCCCCCTCCAGGTCCACTGGTATGGTAAAGTATGAACAAGTCGGTTTCAATGAAAAAAATCATGAAAAACTCATGTCGGTATTTTGACCTGTCGGCATTTTACATGTCGGTATTTTGACCTTATCGGTATTTTAAATGTCGGTATTTTGTCCATGTCGGGATTTTGACCTTGTCGGGATTTTGACCGTCGGTCAATTGGTGTCGGGATTTTGAACGTCGGGATTTTGATTGTAGGTAAACTGACTGCATCCCGGGCTAAGAGCTGATTTTAAAAACACAACATTGTATTACATTTCAGAGACATCCGCGAACAGTCAAACACAAAACCAGATACAGTCACTGAGGGCAAAGGTCTGAAAACAGCACCTGCATGTATAAATATCAAGTGATTTCTGGTTGTTTTTTTGTGAACTTTAAGATTGCAGATCAAGAGTCTCGCAGTAGAATGTGCCTGGCTAAATTATGTAGGTAATGCCTTTAGTGTCTGTTCTAGGGGCTCAGAGCAATCTGTCAGCTGTATCACAGCATAAAATATCATCCAATCCACCCAGCAAAATTCAGGAAGGGTTCCGGAGGGATCAGTGTGCCAGCCTCTCCAGCTGCAATAGATATATTAAAAAAGCAGCTCCATAAAGATGGAAGATGGAACAAGATGAGACTAAAACAAGATTATTATGAGCGAAAACGACCAATGAAACAGTTCACTTTTAGCAGTCTGTATTCTGTCAGCACTGATTTATGCTGAAGTTGCTGTGCATCAAAAACAAACTTCATCTTGTATGACAATGCTGTAATTCAATAGGGACAATAACCTGAGGGTTATTTACTAGCAGTGGCAGAAATGCCATAACCCATAGCAACTAAACAACAATCATATGGCGGCCAGTTCATAGTGAAAGCCCCGTACTGGATAACAGTATCATCATCATCATCATCATCATCATCATCATCATCACCACTGTTTACTTGTAAAGCCTCAAAACTGCAGCAACAGATTTACAAATCCCAGAATAAAAAGAAAATGCCAGTGAACATTCTATATACTAAGCACTGCTAATCAGAATAATTATAATAAACACTGCAAGCTAAAATAGAGCAAACCTGAGGTGCTTAGCATAATTTTGGACCAAAATATGGGTACACCAACTGCAACCAGTTGATCCCATCAGGGTGGTACTTAACATTCCTAAGATTTCAGTCCAGAGCATGGGACCATCCCAGGCCAGCACAGGCTAACCACCCCAAGACATCACACAAATGAGAGATTGTAGTATTAAGGGTGTTAGTAAGAAGCAGCAGCAGCTATGTTTTGAGATGGTTACAAGGGTGAGAGGTAATAATTATGGTGTTAAAAAGTTTTACATTCGTAAAAATAAAACACAATTTATGTGCTAGGTTAAGTGTTACAATATGATGTCCCAAGGCAGCCAGGCCACACCAAACCAGGGGGCCCCACGCCTCAAACTCACACCTAAAAATTACTTACATTATATACATTTATCAATGACTTACCATCATACTGCCTGTTCCAGTATGCATTCTGCAAATGCAAGAAACCCAATCTAATCCAAAACACCCAGGGCTGGAGGGAGGGGTGGTAATACAGCTGAAGGAGTCTCCACCTTCAGTGTACAATGGCCCTCATTCCGAGTTGTTCGCTCGGTAATTTTCTTCGCATTGCAGCGATTTTCCGCTAATTGCGCATGCGCAATGTTCGCACTGCGACTGCGCCAAGTAAATTTGCTATGCAGTTAAGTATTTTACTAACGGCATTACAAGGTTTTTTCTTCGTTCTGGTGATCGTAATGTGATTGACAGGAAGTGGGTGTTTCTGGGCGGAAACTGGCCGTTTTATGGGTGTGTGTGAAAAAATACTGCCGTTTCTGGGAAAAACGCGGGAGTGTCTGAAGAAACGGGGGAGTGTCTGGGCGAACGCTGGGAGTGTTTGTGACGTCAAACCAGGAACGAAACTGACTGAACTGATCGCAGTTGCCGAGTAAGTGTGGAGCTACTCAGAAACTGCTAAGAAGTGTCTATTCGCAATTCTGCTAATCTTTCGTTCGCAATTTTACTATGCTAAGATTCACTCCCAGTAGGCGGCGGCTTAGCGTGCTAAAAGCAGCTTGCGAGCGAACAACTCGGAATGAGGGCCCATGTACACAATATAGAATACTTAAAGTAGCACTTTCTAGCACATAAATATTTTTTCTTTTTTTTACTAATGTAACACTTTTTAACACTCTAATTATTACCTTTCATCCTTGTAAGACTCTCAACAAATAGCTGCAGCTTCTTACTAATGTAACATCCTTAACACCTTAACTACCATCTCTCACTATTGTGATGTCTTGGGGCGGTTTGCCTGTCCTAGTCTGGGGGGGTCCCATGCTCTGGAATAGAGATGAGCAGTCCGAATTTTCAAACATCCGAGTCCACCTGATCCGTGACTCGGGTGTTACCGCCAGACTAATATCCCACTTCGAGGCAGGACATCATCCTTCTGGCATTGGATTGTTGTGGGACATGGATTTCAATATAAGGCGCCGCGACTGTAATTCATCACCATTTCACACTAACGCAAGTAAAGTAAATGCTGCACTATACTCTGCTGTATTGGTTATTATGAGATTCTGGAATCACAATTGGCTGTGCTGTATAAAGTGACCATGCATAGGAGCCATGCTGCACGTTGCTGTATGCTGCTCTGTACTCTGCTGTAGTGGCTGTGCTGAGACTCTGGAGTATTGGTGAAAACAATATTGTGAGTGGTGAGGTGGTCAAAATTGACTGGAAATGACTGGAAATTATAGTTACCGAGGTTTATAATACTCTATGAGCAAAAAAGGCCCAAATTTATGATTATTTTTTTTGTCAACTTTTGAAAAAAAGTAAATCAAAACCCCGCGGTTTGGCAATTTCAAATCCACAGCTGGACAAGGAATCAGAGCCAAATCCAAATCCAGCAAAAATGGTTTGGCACACATCTCTACTCTGGACATGAATCTTAGGAATGTATGGATCCACCTGTGAGACCTGGTCACAGTTGGTTGGCCTATATATTTTATATAATACTAAGAACCTCAGTTTTGCTCTATGTTAGCTTGCAGAGTTTATTATAATTATTCTGATTAGCAGTGTTTAGTATATAGGTTGTGCACTGGGATTTTTTTCTTTTTTTATGTTCGGAACTACAAGTCTCAGCTTGGTATCACCTCTCATTAAGTTTAGAATTAATGTGTGAAGTGTTGTCCCCCTCCCCCCCCCCCCCCCCCCGATTTACAAATCATGCAGAATACAACCACACATAACAACAATACAAAAACAAACAAACAAACAAACAAACAAACCCAAAGAACAAGTATAGATAAACAGGTTGTGGATTAACAGGTAGACAGTGAAAAGGTCAATTGGTCAACACCCTATGGTCATCAGTCAATAGGTTGACAGGTACAAAATATTGACATAAAAAAGTACACAGTACAAAAGGTCGACAGGTACAAAAGGTATATATGGAAATGGTCAACACAAAAAAGGTTGAAACAAGTTTTTATTTATTTTTGTATGTTATTTTGTATGTTTGACAATATATGACCCAAATAAGTTGAAACAGGCTTGCCACAAGGTTACTAAAGGTAATAGTTTGTGACATGGATAGCTAAATCAGCAAAAGTTGTACAAACATGGGAAAAAACATGTGTCGACCTTATGTGGGTCATCCATTGTCATGTCAAACTTTTGAACCTGTTTACCTTTTGTACCTGTCAACCTTTTGTACTGCCTACCTGTTACATGTGGACCTTTTCTACCTGTCGACCTGTTGACTGTTGACCATATGGTGTCGCCTATTGACTGTAGACCTTTTCACTATATATCATTCACCTCCCGATTGACTAAAGGGGCAATACAATTAGACCTGTTCATTTAATGGGTGTGAAAATAGGAGGTAGCCTTGGGCTTTAACACCAGGGGCTATTCAATTAGAGACCCTTTTTGTCGCACATTAAATTAACTGCTTTCAAGAATTAACACACAGAATCCGGGATAAGTTCCTGTTAATGGATTTGCTGCACCTGAAAACAGGCAATTTATCAGATGGGTTTCTTTTTGGGTCTGCTGAAACATGGAAAAAAATCCATGTAAACTGCAGCCTACGTGCTGCCTTCAAGGCTAATTGAATAGTCCCAGGAGATCAGTTAGCCTGTGTTAAATTACAACTACTACCTGAATTACCCACTAAATGGATACAGGGTGAGTCAAAGTGTAGAGAAAGCACTTTTACAGTCTAAAGGGTGAGGGCAATACTGAGTCATTCAGGGTTAGTGAGGCTCACAGTGATCATGGCACTGGAGCTGATATAATGACATGAGTTTTGCATGAAAGATTGAAGGCTGAAGGGTCTGGTGAAGCAGGGCAAAGAGTTCTGTAAGTGACCAGCACAGGAGGGACTGTAAGATAAAGTTAGTACAGAGAAGGAGAGGAGTAGCCAAACCCTACAGTTGTGGGAATTTCGTGATAAGCTATAAGATGTATGCAGGGGCAAATTCAGGATTTGTAGGGGGGTTTCCATACAGTATATCTATATATCTATATCTACATATACATAGCAAGTACAGAACAATTCCTCGTTCAAAACGGACACGGCACTAAAGGTCTCAGTATAGTCATTTATATCCAAAAAGCATCAGTACATGAAGTGGCCCATATCCAATGGGTTAAATCCAATGGTACATCTAATGCAGGTAATATACATACAATAGCACAAGCATCATAACAATGCATCATTTCGGGACCACGACGGGGCACTTCATTGGGTACTGCAGGTGCTAAATAGTAGTGATGAGCGGGTTCGGTTCCTCGGAAACCGAACCCCCCCGAACTTCACCCATTTTACACGGGTCCGAGGCATACTCGGAGTCTCCCATATGGCTCGGTTAATCCGAGCGCGCCCGAACGTCATCATCCCGCTGTCGGATTCTCGCGAGATTCGGATTCTATATAAGCAGCCGCGGGTCGCTGCCATTTTCACTCGTGCATTGGAAATGTTAGGGAGAGGACGTGGCTGGCGTCCTCTCCGTTTATTAATAATATTTGTGCTACTGCTTATTGCTTAATTGTGGGGACTGGGGAGCAGCTGTATTATATAGGAGGAGTTCAGTGCAGAGTTTTGCTGACCAGTGACAACCAGTATACGTTGTCTGCCTGAAAAACACTCCATATCTGTGCTCAGTGTGCTGCATATATCTGTGCTCACACTGCTTAATTGTGGGGACTGGGGAGCAGCTGTATTATATAGGAGAAGTACAGTGCAGAGTTTTGCTGACCAGTGACCACCAGTATACATTGTCTGCCTGAAAAACACTCCATATCTGTGCTCAGTGTGCTGCATATATCTGTGCTCACACTGCTTAATTGTGGGGGCTGGGGAGCAGCTGTATTATATAGGAGGAGTACAGTGCAGAGTTTTGCTGACCAGTGACCACCAGTATACGTTGTCTGCCTGAAAAACACTCCATATCTGTGCTCAGTGTGCTGCATATATCTGTGCTCACACTGCTTTATTGTGGGGACTGGGGACCACCAGTATATATATATAGGAGGAGTACAGTGCAAAGTTTTGCTGACCAGTGACCACCAGTATACGTTGTCTGCCTGAAAAACACTCCATATCTGTGCTCAGTGTGCTGCATATATCTGTGCTCACACTGCTTTATTGTGGGGACTGGGGACCACCAGTATATTATATAGGAGGAGTACAGTGCAGAGTTTTGCTGACCAGTGACCACGGAAGGCCACTCCTCTACCTACCTCTGTGTTATCAAGTATACTATCCATCTAGATTCTATACCTGTGGTGCATTTTGGTTTTGCAGTTTGCTGACAGTGACCACCAGTATATATAGCAGTACGGTATGGAAGGCCACTGCTCTACCTACCTCTGTGTCGTCAAGTATACTATCCATCCATACCTGTGGTGCATTTCAGTTGTGAAAAGTATATATAGTAGTAGGCCATTGCTATTGATACTGGCATATAATTCCACACATTAAAAAATGGAGAATAAAAATGTGGAGGGTAAAATAGGGAAAGATCAAGATCCACTTCCACCTCGTGCTGAAGCTGCTGCCACTAGTCATGGCCGAGACGATGAAATGCCATCAACGTCGTCTGCCAAGGCCGATGCCCAATGTCATAGTAGAGAGCATGTAAAATCCAAAAAACAAAAGTTCAGTAAAATGACCCAAAAATCAAAATTAAAAGCGTCTGAGGAGAAGCGTAAACTTGCCAATATGCCATTTACGACACGGAGTGGCAAGGAACGGCTGAGGCCCTGGCCTATGTTCATGGCTAGTGGTTCAGCTTCACATGAGGATGGAAGCACTCATCCTCTCGCTAGAAAACTGCAGTGCCACTCCTAGATGGGCCAGGTGTTTGTGTCGGCCACTTGTGTCGCTTAGCTTAGTCACACAGCGACCTTGGTGCGCCTCTTTTTTTCTTTGCATCATTTGCTGTTTGGGGACTATTTTTTTGAAGTGCCATCCTGCCTAACACTGCAGTGCCACTCCTAGATGGGTCAGGTGTTTGTGTCGGCCACTTGGGTCGCTTAGCTTAGTCACACAGCTACCTCACTGCGCCTCTTTTTTTCTTTGCATCATGTGATGTTTGGGGACTATTTTTTTGAAGTGCCATCCTGTCTGACACTGCAGTGCCACTCCTAGATGGGCCAGGTGTTTGTGTCGGCCACTTGGGTCTATGTGTTGGCCTTAGGTTGCTTAGCTTAGTCACACAGCTACCTCATTGCGCCTCTTTTTTTCTTTGCATCATGTGCTGTTTGGGGACTATTTTTTTGAAGTGCCATCCTGTCTGACACTGCAGTGCCACTCCTAGATGGGCCAGGTGTTTGTGTCGGCCACTTGGGTCGCTTGGCTTAGTCATCCAGCGACCTCGGTGCAAATTTTAGGACTAAAAATAATATTGTGAGGTGTGAGGTGTTCAGAATAGACTGAAACTGAGTGGAAATTATGGTTATTGAGGTTAATAATACTATGGGATCAAAATGACCCCCAAATTCTATGATTTAAGCTGTTTTTGAGTGTTTTTTGTAAAAAAAAAAAAACGAATCCAAAACACACCCGAATCCGACAAAAAATTTTCAGGGAGGTTTTGCCAAAACGCGTCCGAATCCAAAACACGGCCGCGGAACCGAATCCAAAACCAAAACACAAAACCCGAAAAATTTCCGTTGCACATCACTACTAAATAGGAGAGGCAGAGTCTCTGTCTATACTGAGACCTGTAGTGCCGAGTCCGTTTTGAACTAGGAATTGTTCTGAACTTGCTATGTATTAAGTGGATGACAATGGAACACAGGCAATTGAAGCTTTTTTTGTGAGTGCCGGATTTTTCAGTGACTATATATATACATACATACAGTATATATAGGTATACTGTGTATGGATACATAGATAGATAGATAGATAGATAGATAGATAGATAGATAGATAGATAGATAGATAGATAGACAGATAGATATCTCTCCAGGGTGTTGTATATAAGGGATGCTGTCAACATTCCAGCTGTCGAGATCCCGGCATACAGGAGATCGACACGGGTATCCCGGCAACCGCTTGGTATACCCAGTTTGTTGGTGCCACCAACCGAGTGGGAATAGAACCTGTGGCAAACAAAGCGTCCCACTGGGCCTGATGCGCGGCAAGCACAGCGAGCCCGTGACGGGATTCGCTGCCGGCTGTCACTATACTAACAGCGGCATCAATAACGCACTCGGCACTCTTACAAGGATTTTATAAAGTCACCAATATTTTTACTGTGCATCCAAGTAGCTGTATATCCAAACACATTTGATTCACATAGAATACTTTCAACAATACTCAAAGTAGTTGTGTTAGAGGACGTTTGTTACATACAAAGTATTTGCAGCAATATGTGAAAAAAGAACAATGCATCACAGTCTGAATGTGAACCTGGTCTCGGTTGCTGTAACAATCTGCAGTGTAATAATACCAAACTGAAAAAATATCAGAACATACAGTACAGCACCCTGGGGTAAATTTACTAACATTCGTAATTTTCGGAAAAAGGTCAAAGTTCAATCACGAATGACATCGAAAGTGTAAAACTGCAACTTTTTGAATTTATTACGACTAATTTACTAAGCTGTCGTATTCGGGTTTTTCTATTCTTCCGATGTCGATGTCATTCGTGTTTTTTTTTTGTTTTTTACGGCAGTGATTAGCAAAACACTGCCGACTTTTTTACAATTAATCTCGGCCGGATCTGTGTGATCCGTGCTGGGGTTCTTTTTTTTAATTTTATTAAACACTGTAAAATCTAATTAAAAAATTGCGTGGGGTCCCCCCTCCTAAGCATAACCAGCCTCGGGCTCTTTGAGCCGATCCTGGTTGCAAAAATATTGGGAAAAAAATGACAGGGGTTCCCCCATATTTAAGCAACCAGCATCGGGCTCTGCGCCTGGTCCTGGTTCCAAAAATACGGGGGACAAAAAGAGTAGGGGTCCCCCGTATTTTTAAAACCAGCACCGGGCTCCACTAGCTGGACAGATAATGCCACAGCCGGGGGTCACTTTTATATAGTGCCCTGCGGCCGTGGCATCAAAAATCCAACTAGTCACCCCTGGCCGGGGTACCCTGGGGGAGTGGGGACCCCTTCAATCAAGGGGTCCCCCCCCCAGCCACCCAAGGGCCAGGGGTGAAGCCCGAGGCTGTCCCCCCCCATCCAATGGGCTGCGGATGGGGGGGCTGATAGCCTTTGTTGTAAAAGAAAATATATTGTTTTTAGTAGCAGTACTACAAGTCCCAGCAAGCCTCCCCCGCATGCTGGTACTTGGAGAACCACAAGTACCAGCATGCGGCGGAAAAACGGGCCCGCTGGTACCTGTAGTACTACGACTAAAAAAATACCCAAAAAAACACAAGACACACACACCGTGAAAGTATAATTTTATTACATACATACACACATACATACATACTTACCTTATGTTCCCACGCAGGTCGGTCCTCTTCTCCAGTAGAATCCAAGGGGTACCTGTTGAAGAAATTATACTCACGAGATCCAGGGGTCCAGGGTCCTCGGGGAATCCAGGTGTAATCCACGTACTTGAAAAAAATAACAAAACGGACACCCGAGCCACGCACTAAAAGGGGACCCATGTTTGCACATGGATCCCCTTTTCCCGACTGCCAGAAACCCACTCTGACTGAAGTCTAAGTGGGTTTCTTCAGCCAATCAGGGAGTGCCACGTTGTAGCACTCTCCTGATCGGCTGTGTGCTCCTGTACTGAGTGACAGGCGGCACACGGCAGTGTTACAATGTAGCGCCTATGCGCTCCATTGTAACCAATGGTGGGAACTTTCTGCTCAGCGGTGACGTCACTTTAGGTCAACCGCAGGGCAGAAAGTTCCCACCATTGGTTACAATGGAGCGCATAGGCGCTACATTGTAACACTGCCGTGTGCTGCCTGTCATACAGTACAGGAGCACACAGCCGATCAGGAGAGTGCTACAACGTGGCGCTCCATGATTGGCTGAAGAAACCCACTTAGACAGAAGTCAGAGTGGGTTTCTGGCATTCGGGGTAAGGAGTCCCATGTGAAAACATGGGGCCCCTTTCAGTTCGTGGCTCGGCTTTCCGTTTTCTTATTTTATGCAAGTACGTGGATTACAAATGGATGCCCCGAGGACCCTGGGACCCGCGATCTGGTGAGTAGAATTTATTCAACAGGTACCCCTTGGATTCTACTGGAGAAGAGGACCGACCTGCGTGTGAACATAAGGTAAGTATGTATGTATGTATGTTTGTGTGCATGTATGTAATAAATCTTTACTTTCACGGTGTGTGTGTCTTGTCTTTTTTTGGGTATTTTTTTAGTAGTAGTACTACAGGTACCAGCGGGCCCGTTTTTCCGTCGCATGCTGGTACTTGTGGTTCTCCAAGTACCAGCATGCGGGGGAGGCTTGCTGGGCCTTGTAGTACTGCTACTAAAAACAATATATTTTCATTATCACAAAAGGCTATCAGCCTCCCCATCCGCAGCCCATTGGATGGGGGGGGACAGCCCGGGCTTCACCCCTGGCCCTTGGGTGGCTGGGGGGGGGGGGGACCCCTTGATTGAAGGGGTCCCCACTCCTCCAGGGTACCCCGGCCAGGGGTGACTAGTTGGATATTTGATGCCACGGCCGCAGGGCACTATATAAAAGTGACCCCCGGCTGTGGCATTATCTGTCCAGCTAGTGGAGCCCGGTGCTGGTTTTAAAAATACGGGGGACCCCTACTCTTTTTGTCCCCCGTATTTTTGGAACCAGGACCAGGCGCAGAGCCCGATGCTGGTTGCTTAAATATGGGGGAACCCCTGTCATTTTTCCCCCCATATTTCTGCAACCAGGATCGGCTCAAAGAGCCCGAGGCTGGTTATGCTTAGGAGGGGGGACCCCACGCAATTTTTTTTAATAAAATAACAACTTTCCCACCCCTTCCCACTGATATACATGCACGGATCTCATGGATCCCTGCATGCCTATCCAATCACGGGGGAAAAAAGCAGGTCTGTTTTTTTTTTGCACTTTTTTACGAGTTGTAATTTTTCACGGCAGTGTTTGGTTTTTTTTTGCTTTGCACTTCTTAGTAAATTACCGAGATTCATACTTAAACAGCCGCGTTTTGACCGATGGTGTATTCATTCGTAATTTTTTTCTTGGACTTGCAAAAAATTACGAATGCCCTCATCACTGCCGTGATTATTGCTTAGTAAATTACCGAGATGACACTTTGATGAAAAAACGGCATCTCGGTCAAAATCGGGAGCTTAGTAAATTTCCCCCCATGTATCCAGTGCCAGATTAAGGTCCACATGGGCCTGGAGCTGACATTTATGAAGAGCCTATTGTGTGCCCCGGAGGGAGGTGTGACCAGCGTTGCGGTGGTGTAACTAGTGATGTAATATGCAGAGCCGGCCCTAGGCATATGCAAACTAGGCAATTGGGGCACAATCAGCCTCTGCTGATTAAAATGATATGCAGCATGCCTATATTCTGTGTGTAAATGCGGCAGTATCTGCATACGAAATGCTACGTTACAGTGTATTCCTGGAAATCACTGTAACGTACCATTCCATATGCAGATACAGCCATAGTCGCACACAGAATATAGGCATGCCACATATTATTTTAATCAGCAGAGGCTGCTTGTGCATCCTAGCCACAAAGTAATGCAAATAAGATGCATTTTAATCAAAAAAAGGTGCCTGACGTTAGCAGAGCAGCCAGCTGACTCATGCCAAGCATCTCCTGCTGCATGGTGTATTGAGGCAAGATGGATGTGGACACATCTGTAGCCAAGCAGAGGCAGCGGTCACAGTGTTAGCAGCCATGTGAGTGCTGTGTGTGGCTGGGTTGGTTGTGCAGTAGTCATGTGTATAAATGCATTAATAATGTGCAGCAAATGTGTAAGTGGCACTATGTGTGTCATTATGTGTATAAGGGCATTAATAATGTGCGGCTTATGTGTATGGTGCATTGCTGTGTGGTATTATGTGTATAAATGCATTACTAATGTGTGGCATTATGTGTATAAGGGCATTAATAATGTGCGGCTGATGTGTATGGTGCATTGCTGTGTGGTATTATGTGTATAAATGCATTACTAATGTGTGGCATTATGAGTATAAGGTGCTCTACTTTGTGGCGTAACGTATAGAAAGGACATTACTGTGTGGTCTAATGTGAATAAAGAGCAATATGGTGTGGTGTAATGTGAATAAGGATCAATTCAGTGTGCTGTAATGTGAATAAGGGGCACTACTGTATGGCGTAACGTACATATAATGTAAAGTGGTGTACAGTGTGGTGTAATGTGAATTAGGGACACTATCGCATAATAAAATGTGAACACCAAAATGAGGATTTCTATGGGTGAGGGGTGATGCTGCTGGGAAAGGGGTGCAGGGTCAGAGGCGGAACTAGCGGTGGTGCTATGGGACACCAGCCAAAATCTTGCCTAGGGCATCATATTGGTTAGGGCCTGCTCTGGTGATATGTGTGGTATGTCTGTGGTCTAAATAGGGGGTGTGGCCTGTGCCATGAGTGTAGCTATCTCCATGGAGGGCATAGCTAGTGCCTACCTTCAACCACTTAATAGTTAACTATAGCAAGAAAAAATGTGTGACCACCATGTAATACAGAGCATTAGTGACCACCATATACAGGGAGCATCACAGTGACCCCCATGTAACAGAGAGAGCTGGAAAGGTGGAGATGTCTAAAGAGGAGCAATGATGAGGCAAAATAGAACAGATGTGGAAAGATTAGAAAAGATGGGGGCAATACTGGGCATACAGGGAACAGAGGGCTCCTGGGACACACCAGCACAGACACCACTTGCTTACACACTTACTGGCAGACACCACTTACCAACACATCCAACCCTTAGTAATACAGATTCCACTTACTGACACCAACACACTGCTAGACAGACAGACAGACAGACACACACACACACACCACTTATTGACACACACACCACTGACAGCTTACTGGCAAACTCTTACTGATGCACACGTTTAATGACACAAACACCACTTACTGACAGATACCCCTTACAGACACAGACATCACTTATTGGCACATACTGTACATACTTAATGACAGACACCCATTACTGACACAGATACAACTTACTGATACAAATACACAGGCACAAACAGCCCTTACTGACACAAATACCACTTACTGACACACACATACTGACTCAGAAACCACCTACTGACAAACACAACACACACTTACTGACAGATACTACTTACTGACACAGACAACACAGATAAACTTACTGACACAGACACCACTTAAATATGGGAGAGGAAACCCCCGCGCCTGGTGTGTACTGTAACTTGCCGGGTTTTGCACTCCAGCTCTGCTCTGACATCCATGGAAGCAGGGGCAGATTGGGATGGAAAGCAAGTTGGGGAAATTTCTGAAGCAGACCTAAATAAGGGGGTAGAGCTTATGAGGGGGCGGGGTCCTGATGGCATATCTAATTGGATCTAATGGTATATAAAGAGCATGTGGAAGAGTGTAATGACTTATACAGGCATATGAAGGAGTCTGAAGGCATATTGGGGGCATCTGGATGGTCTTATGGCATATAAAATGTGCTTGGGGGGTGCAAGTTGAGACTTTGCCTTGTGACCCACATATCCCCCCACTTCCATCTACTCCAAAACAGCAACTCTCGAAACCAATACCGGATCACACCTTATTATTAGCATTAGCTACTTAACTTCAAACTGTGCTCTCGAACTTCTTTACAGTGCTTTTACAGTGCTGGTGACTGCCCCCTTCCAGCTCCTCTACACTGACATTCCTCCCACTCCGGACCCTCCTCTCCTCCATCATTCTGCTCCTTCTCTAACACTCCGGTCCCTCTTCTCCTCCATCACTCTGCTCCATCCATCACACTCCGGCACCTCCTCTCCTCCATCACTCTGCTCCATCCATCACACTCCGACCCCTCCTCTCTTCCATCACTCTGCTCAATCCCTCATACTCTGGCCCCTCCTGTCCTCCATTACACTGCTCCATCCCTCACACTCCGGCACCTCCTCTCCGCCATCACTCTGCTCCTTCCCTCACACTCCAGCACCTCCTCTCCTCCATCCCTTACACTCCAGCACCTCCTCTCCTCCATCACTCTGCTCCATCCATCACACCCCAGCCCCTCCTCTCCTCCATCACTCTGCTCATTCCCTCATACTCTGGCCCCTCCTGTCCTCCATTACTCTGCTCCATCCCTCACACTCCAGCACCTCCACTCCTCCATCACTCTGCTCCATCCATCACACTCCGGCCCATCCTCTCCTCCATCACTCTGCTCCTCCCCTCATACTCTGGCTCCTCCTGCCCTCCATTACTCTGCTCCATCTCTCACACTCCGGCACCTCCTCTCCTCCATCACTCTGCTCCTTCCCTCACACTCCGGTCCCTCCTCTCCTCCATCACTCTGCTCCATCCATCACACTCCGGCACCTCCTCTCCTCCTTCACTCTGCTCCATCCCCCACACTCCAGCACCTCCTCTCCTCCATCACTCTGCTCCATCCATCACACTCCAGCCCCTCCTCTCCTCCATCACTCTGCTCATTCCCTCATACTCTGGCCCCTTCTGTTCTCCATAACTCTGCTTCATCCCTCACACTCCGGTCCCTCCTCTCCTCCATCACTCTGCTCCATCCATCCGACTCCGGCACCTCCTCTACTCCATCCCTCACACTCCAGCACCTCCTCTCCTCCTTCACTCTGCTCCATCCATCACACTCCAGCCCCTCCTCTCATCCATCACTCTGCTCCTTCCCTCATACTCTGGCCCCTCCTGTCCTCCATTACTCTGCTCCATCCCTCACATTCCAGCCCTTCCTCTCCTCCATCACTCTGCTCCATCCCTCACACTCCAGCCCTTCCTCTCCTTCATCACTCTGCTCCTTCCCTCACACTCCGTTCACTCCTCTTCTACATCACTCTGCTCCATCCCTCATACTCCGGCACCTCCTCTCCTCCTTCACTCTGCTCCATCCCTCACACTGCAGCACCTCCTCTCCTCCATCACTCTGCTCCATCCCTCACACTCCAGCCCTTCCTCTCCTCCATCACTCTGCTCCATCCCTCACACTCCAGCCTTTCCTCTCCTCCATAACTCTGCTCCTTCCCTCACACTCCGGCACTCCTCTCCTCCATCACTCTGCTCCATCCCTCATACTCTGGTCCTTCCTCTCCGCCATCACTCTGCTCCATCCCTCATACTCTGGCCCCTCCTCTCCGCCATCACTCTGCTCCTTCCCTCCCACTCCGGCACCTCCTCTCCGCCATCACTCTGCTCCTTTCCTCACACTCCAGCCCCTCCTCTCCGCCATCACTCTGCTCCTTCCCTCACACTCCGGTCACTCCTCTCCTCCATCACTCTGCTCCATCCCTCACACTCCAGCCCCTCTTCTCCGCCATCACTCTGCTCCTTCCCTCACACTCCGGTCACTCCTCTCCTCCATCACTCTGCTCCGTCCCTCACACTCCGGCACCTCCTCTCCTCCATCACTCTGCTCCATCCCTCACAGTCCGGCACCTCCTCTCCGCCATCACTCTGCTCCTTCCCTCACACTCCAGCCCTTCCTCTCCTCCATCACTCTGCTCCATTCCTCACACTCCAGCCCCTCCTCCATCACTCTGCTCCTTCCCTCATACTCTGGCCCCTCCTGTCCTCCATTACTCTGCTCCATCCCTCACATTCTGGACCGACCTTTCCTTCATCACCCTCCTTACTTTACAGCCGCGATGCTCAGTAAATGTCAGAGAGAACAGGTCTACAGTGTTGCAGCCGCTCCTTCTCACGTTTCCATGCATGCCCTCTCTACCCCTGCAGGCAGCGCAGCCAGTGTGAAAAATAAGAGAAATAAGAAAATGGCGCTCCTTGAAAACTATTTTTTTTTAAAGTCTGCCGGAATGCTAATACTGGTTATTAAATAAGCTCTCTCTGGAAACACAAATTAGGTTAATAAATTAACATTGGCCTCTCTCTGGTAATTCACTTTTTCTACGCCCAGGCATCTACAGGTGAGCAGTTTATGATTCTTTGAGCTACAAGTGTGTGGGTGGGGGTGGGGGAGTAGCTATCAATCCATAGCCAGTGCTCCCCGCCGTCATACATAGCACACACACCTTGCACTTTGTTGCGTTTTCCTGCTCAATGCAGGCCAATAAAAATGATTTTTAACATTACCAGTTATTTATATAGCTCACACATATTCCACAGTGCTTTGCAGAGAGTGTTTGCCCATTCACATCAGTCCCTGACCCAGTGAAGCTTATAATCTATGTGCCCTACCACCAGGGATGTGCGGTGAGGAAAAAGGCTGAGGAAGCACTGGCTAGTACCAGAGCCAGATTTACACACAATAAATGAGTCCAAGGGTGCATGTGGGCATTATACACAGGTGCAGCAGTATATACATGTGGGCATTATACACAGGTGCAGCGGTATATACATGTGGGCATTATACACGGGTGCAGCAGTATATACATGTGGGCATTATACATAGGTGCAGCAGCATATATATGTGGGCATTATACACAGGTGCAGCAGTATATACATGTCAGCGTTATACACAGGTGCAGCAGTATATACATGTGGGTGTTATACACAGGTGTAGCGGTATATACACGTCAGCATTATACACAGGCGCAGCAGTATATATACGTGGGCATTATACACAGGCGCAGCGGTATATACATGGGGCATTATACACAGGTGCAGCACTATATACATGTGGGCGTTATACACAGGCGCAGCAGTATATACGTCGGCGTTATACACAGGTGCAGCAGTATATACATGTGGGCGTTATATTCAGGTGCAGCAGTATATACATGTGGGCATTATACACAGATGCAGCGGTTTATACTGATGTTAATACGTTTTTATTCATTTATGCGACATGCCCCCTTACATATTTAGTTATGATGTCACCTACCCCCATTACATATATTATTTACATTGTACCTATATTCTCCCTTTTATATTTAAGTTGTGCCTCCTGACCCCCTTTATATTGAACTTTGGCCCTGTTCCTCCTTATATGTGTATGTAACTTTTACCCACTAACCTCCCCCCTTATATGCAGTATTTCTATGACTTGAGCTGCCTGTCCCCACCCCTTTTATAATATCATTAAATTATGCTCCCATTCCTCTTACTTAATAACTGTATGGATTGACATTGTGACCACTGCAGCACCTACCTTGCTCTTCTACTTTTACTGTTGTGCAGTTTGTGACTTTGTGCTGCTCCACACCAGACTGTGTAACATCAGATGCGGGGGCGGAGCTTCGGGTCGGGATGGGGGCGGGGCCTCGGGCGGATCCGGGGGCGGGGTCTCAGGCG
Source organism: Pseudophryne corroboree (assembly GCF_028390025.1). Taxonomy (NCBI): domain Eukaryota; kingdom Metazoa; phylum Chordata; class Amphibia; order Anura; family Myobatrachidae; genus Pseudophryne; species Pseudophryne corroboree. The sequence continues at coordinate 227,553,854 of NC_086448.1, read as the reverse complement.
GATCCGGGGGCGGGGCCTCGGGCACATTCAGACAGTGGCAGCTACTGTAGTTTTGAATAAGCCCACGGGTGGTTGGGACTTCAGCCGGCCGGTTGGGGGTGGATGTGTGACTGGGCGGCAAGGAGGTGAGTGTGCTGCTGCTGATGATGACAGGATTTTTTTCCTGTCATCACTGGCTGCACTGGAAGGGAGCTCTGTGGGCCTATTTTCAATGTGTGGTCTGGAGCTGCAGCTCCATCCGCCCCATTGTTAATCCGGCCCTGCATGTATCCATAAGTTACATCACTTATCACTGAGTAAATAGCAGCACATTGATCACAATGGATGCTATTAACAGTAAATGTCTATAAAATGCATGTGCATATACTGCATACAGGAGATAAAAGCCATAAAAACATGCCCCAAACATAAATCGCTCATCTCACCACCTGCTTGTCAATGTTTCTGGGCAGCTAAGTGTCCTTTTTTCAAGTCTGTAGGTGGACTAAGGGGGACATTTACTAAGCAGTGATAAGAGCAGAGAAGTGAGCCAGTGGTGAAGTTACCCATGACATCCAATCAGCACTGAAGTAACATCTAGAATTTGCATACTATAAACTTATACAGAGCTGCTGATTAGTTGATGGGGCAACTTCTCCACTGGCTCACTTCTCTGCTCTTATCACTGCTTAGTAAATGTCCCTCTTAATGCAGATAATTGAGCATGAGTTGCCACATAAGGTTCTTGATGAGGTTGGGGCCAGGTACCGAACGGCATTAGGGCATGCATTATGTCACAATTCGCGGGCTCATGAGGAGTGGGCGGGACCAAAATTCTCTAATAATTGCATTAGATTAGCTCCGCCCCCTACCTACAGGGCTGCAAATGAATTACATAATGCCTCGGGTGTGGCCTAATGATCGCAGGGTCTGGGCAACTATGGTGGATCTCAGACCATAGTCAGCAAAAGAAAAAATAAATTGGGTTAATAAAGGCGGGTTTCTGGGTACTCTGAAACCCCCTCTGGGGGTGGCACTGGTTTGAAGGGGAGGGGTTGGTGAAGGCTCTGATGTGGGAAAAGGAACCAAGGAGTCACAATACGCCCCTGAAAGGTGTGCTATTATAACTGATTTCTTTAATTAAGCAGTCTTTCAGTTTTGGAGAATGGATCATATTTTCAAGTGAACATCTGAGAGGAAAGAATTCATCATTAAATAATAAATAAAGTATCAGTTGAACAGACTTTACGTTTATGCCCTTGAGTGATACTGTGACTCAGAGTTTATCAAAAAGAGCATTGAAAGAAATCTCAGACAGTTTCCTTACTGCTATATATCTGCCAAAATCACAATCTGTCAACTTTGTGACAACATGCTATTTTATATCAATGGGATTTTCATTTGGTAGCTACAGGCCTGCTATAGAACATACATATTTTTAAATGAGTTTACAGTAATTATGTTCACATGTGTATTTTCCGTGTACTAATTCCTTCTTTTATGGAATATAGTTTAACAGATACAATAAAGTATCCCAATTTCTTGCACAAGGTATAGCATTTTCTGTTGATAGAGGACAACTGCAACTGGAACACAGCGTTTATGTTGTGTATAGATTGTGTAAAAACTATTAAGGATATAACCTAAGAATCAGAGCCGGCCCTAACCAATATGATGCCCTAGGCAAGATTTTGGCTGGTGCCCCCTAGCACCACCGCTGGTTCCGCCTCTGACCTTTCACTTCTTTCCCAGCACCATCACCCCTCATCCATAGCATTCCTTATTTTGGTGTTTGTACCCCCTATATTTTAAATAGGAACAGTTCGCACATTTGGCGCACAGCCCAAAAAGGGGTGTGTTTTTGCTGGCAAGGGGCATGGCCACACAATAGTAACCCCAATTCCAATTACGCCACACAGTACTGCACTTTATTCACATTTGATCATGCTGTAGTTTCCATAATTCATATTACATCCCACAGCAGTATCACTTTACCTTATAAACGTTACTCCTCACAGTAGAGCCCCTTATTCACATTACATCACACTGAATTGCTCCTTATTCACATTACACCACACCCTATTGCTCTTTATTCACATTAGACGACACAGTAGTGCCCTTTCTATACGCAACGCCACATAGTAGAGCACCTTAAACACATAATGCCACACATTAGTAATGCATGTATACACATAATTCCACACAGTAATGCCCCTTACACATATGAGACACATTATTAATGTCCTTATAAACATAATGTGTCTTACACATTATGACAACCTTTATTAATGCCCTTTTACACATAATGTCCCTTACACATATGCCGCACATTATTAATGCCCTTATACACATAATGATACACATAGTGCCCCCTACACATTTGCTGCACATTATTAGTGCCCCTGTACACATAACGACACATACAGTAGTACCCTGTTACACATATGCCGCACATTATTAATGCCCTTATACACATAATGACACACATAGTGCCCCTTACACATATCTTGCACATTATTAATGCATTTTTACATAACACACATAATGATCCTTACACATATTCCAAACACTACTGCACAATCAACCCACTCACATGCACACAGCACTCACACTGCCACTAACACTGTGACCTCTGCCTCTGCTTGGTGTCCTCATAAATATTGCCTCAATGCTAACGTTGGGCACCTTTTTTTAATGAAAATGCATCTTATTTGCATTGCTATGTGGCTAGGATGCACAAGCAGCTTCTGCTGATTAAACTGATATGCAGCATGCCTATATACTGTGTGTGACTGTGGCTGTATCTGCATATGAAATGCTACACACAGAATATAGGCATGCCGCATATCATTTTAATCAGCAGAAGCTGCTGATGCCCCTAGGCATATCAAATGCCCTAGGCAATTGCCTAGTTTGCCTATGCTTATGGCCGGCTCTGCTAAGAATAATTAAAAGTACAGTACCTGCAGAAGTGTGACTGGAACCTGGTGCATACACTGTCTGGAAGCAGGACGTGCCCATGTGACACCAATAAAATATTACCTTTAATCTGCAGGTACATATATAAACATATGTGTGTGTGTGTGTGTGTGTGTGTGTGTGTGTGTGTGTGTGTGTGTTTTGTTTGTTACAGCTATATACAGGAGCCTTGATACACAAAAAAATACTCAGTTCATTGATCACCTAAACATACTGTAGAGTGGGCAGCTATTTCTTGTGGGCTAAACCAATATTTATGAGAATATCATATTTTAAATCGTTAGGAACCAGTGACATCACTGAGGAACTCTATAGCCAGGGGCGTCTTAAGAGAGGAGGGGGCCCGTGTACAGACTCTGGGTGGGCCCCCTCTTCTCCACGGCACCGCAGGCTCCGGCATTGTGCCGGAGTCTACTGCGCATGCGCAGATCTCCAGAAACATGGCACCTGCCATGTTCCGGAGACAACATCCGCACTGCGCATATGCGGCAGCCATTTTGAAAGGGATTTTTTCTGCGACGGCTGCTGCTGCAGCATCCAACGCTGGACTCTGGAGAGGTGAGTATTAAAATATGGGTCCAATGTGAGCCGTGTGGGCCCCCCTGGACCCAGGGTCCCGTATGCACCACACACATTGCACCCATGACAGAAATGCCAATGTCCGTAGCTAAGTATTATGAGGCACTGGCTTCTATTGAAGTTTCTAAAATGACTGCTTTTACTACAATACTGTATGTACAGGTTACAAGTATACTTCAAACCTAAATTATAAATATGCTTGTGCCAAATCAGTGCTGTTGCTTTTACTGGTAAAATTTTAGTGAGTCCAGGGTCACCGTCTGACAACAGTTTTTTGCTTTTACTGACCTTCCTCCTTTCTCCCTTAGCCTCACTTCCCCATATCGTCCTGGCACCTTACACCTGCCTTCTCCAGGACTCTGTCACAGAAGATGCTTACCAACCCCAGGGCTACTTCTTCTCTAAATTAAACCATCCGTATTGAGCAATCACTGCTTTGAAAGTAGTGATGTGCACCGGAAATTTTTTGGGTTTTGTGTTTTGGTTTTGGATTCGGTTCCGCAGCCGTGTTTTGGATTCGGACGCGTTTTGCCAAAACCTCCCTGAAATTTTTTTGTCGGATTCGGGTGTGTTTTGGATTCGGGTGTTTTTTACAAAAAACCCTCAAAAACAGCTTAAATCATAGAATTTGGGGGTCATTTTGATCCCATGGTATTATTAACCTCAATAACCATAATTTCCACTCATTTTCAGTCTATTCTGAACACCTCACAATATTATTTTTAGTCCTAAAATTTGCACCGAGGTCGCTGGATGGCTAAGCTAAGCGACACAAGTGGCCGACACAAACACCTGGCCCATCTAGGAGTGGCACTGCAGTGTCAGGCAGGATGGCACTTCAAAAAAATAGTCCCCAAACAGCACATGATGCAAAGAAAAAAAGAGGCGCAATGAGGTCGCCGTGTGACTGAGCTAAGTGACCCAAGTGGCCGACACAAAGACCCAAGTGGCCGACACAAACACCTGGCCCATCTAGGAGTGGCACTGCAGTGTCAGACAGGATGGCACTTCAAAAAAATAGTCCCCAAACAGCACATGATGCAAAGAAAAAAAGAGGCGCAATGAGGTAGCTGTGTGACTAAGCTAAGCGACCCAAGTGGCCAACACAAACACCTGGCCCATCTAGGAGTGGCACTGCAGTGTCAGACAGGATGGCACTTCAAAAAAATAGTCCCCAAACAGCACATGATGCAAAGAAAAAAAGAGGCGCACCAAGGTCGCTGTGTGACTAAGCTAAGCGACACAAGTGGCCGACATAAACACCTGGCCCATCTAGGAGTGGCACTGCAGTTTTCTAGCGAGAGGATGAGTGCTTCCATCCTCATGTGAAGCTGAACCACTAGCCATGAACATAGGCCAGGGCCTCAGCCGTTCCTTGCCACTCCGTGTTGTAAATGGCATATTGGCAAGTTTACGCTTCTCCTCAGACGCTTTTAATTTTGATTTTTGGGTCATTTTACTGTACTTTTGTTTTTTGGATTTTACATGCTCTCTACTATGACATTGGGCATCGGCCTTGGCAGACGACGTTGATGGCATTTCATCGTCTCGGCCATGACTAGTGGCAGCAGCTTCAGCACGAGGTGGAAGTGGATCTTGATCTTTCCCTATTTTACCCTCCACATTTTTGTTCTCCATTTTTTAATGTGTGGAATTATATGCCAGTATCAATAGCAATGGCCTACTACTATGTATACTGCGCACAACTGAAATGCACCACAGGTATGGATGGATAGTATACTTGACGACACAGAGGTAGGTAGAGCAGTGGCCTTCCGTACCGTACTGCTATATATACTGGTGGTCACTGTCAGCAAACTGCAAAACTAAAATGCACCACAGGTATAGAATCTAGATGGATAGTATACTTGACGAAACAGAGGTAGGTAGAGCAGTGGCCTTCCGTACCGTACTGCTATATATACTGGTGGTCACTGTCAGCAAACTGCAAAACTAAAATGCACCACAGGTATAGAATCTAGATGGATAGTATACTTGACGACACAGAGGTAGGTAGAGCAGTGGCCTTCCGTACCGTACTGCTATATACACTGGTGGTCACTGGTCAGCAAAACTCTGCACTGTACTCCTCCTATATAATATACTGGTGGTCCCCAGTCCCCACAATAAAGCAGTGTGAGCACGGATATATGCAGCACACTGAGCACAGATATGGAGTGTTTTTCAGGCAGACAACGTATACTGGTGGTCACTGTCAGCAAAACTCTGCACTGTACTCCTCCTATATAATATACTGGTGGTCCCCAGTCCCCACAATAAAGCAGTGTGAGCACAGATATATCCAGCACACTGAGCACAGATATGGAGTGTTTTTCAGGCAGACAACGTATACTGGTGGTCACTGTCAGCAAAACTCTGCACTGTACTCCTCCTATATAATACAGCTGCTCCCCAGTCCCCACAATTAAGCAGTGTGAGCACAGATATATGCAGCACACTGAGCACAGATATGGAGTGTTTTTCAGGCAGACAACGTATACTGGTGGTCACTGTCAGCAAAACTCTGCACTGTACTCCTCCTATATAATATACTGGTGGTCCCCAGTCCCCACAATAAAGCAGTGTGAGCACAGATATATGCAGCACACTGAGCACAGATATGGAGTGTTTTTCAGGCAGACAACGTATACTGGTGGTCACTGGTCAGCAAAACTCTGCACTGTACTCCTCCTATATAATACAGCTGCTCCCCAGTCCCCACAATTAAGCAGTGTGAGCACAGATATATGCAGCACACTGAGCACAGATATGGAGTGTTTTTCAGGCAGACAACGTATACTGGTGGTCACTGGTCAGCAAAACACTGCACTGTACTCCTCCTATATAATACAGCTGCTCCCCAGTCCCCACAATAAAGCAGTGTGAGCACAGATATATGCAGCACACTGAGCACAGATATGGAGTGTTTTTCAGGCAGACAACGTATACTGGTGGTCACTGGTCAACAAAACTCTGCACTGTACTCCTCCTATATAATACAGCTGCTCCCCAGTCCCCACAATTAAGCAGTGTGAGCACAGATATATGCAGCACACTGAGCACAGATATGGAGTGTTTTTCAGGCAGACAACGTATACTGGTGGTCACTGGTCAGCAAAACTCTGCACTGTACTCCTCCTATATAATACAGCTGCTCCCCAGTCCCCACAATTAAGCAGTGTGAGCACAGATATATGCAGCACACTGAGCACAGATATGGAGTGTTTTTCAGGCAGACAACGTATACTGGTGGTCACTGGTCAGCAAAACTCTGCACTGTACTCCTCCTATATAATACAGCTGCTCCCCAGTCCCCACAATTAAGCAATAAGCAGCACAAATATTATTAATAAACGGAGAGGACGCCAGCCACGTCCTCTCCCTAACATTTCCAATGCACGAGTGAAAATGGCGGCGACGCGCGGCTGCTTATATAGAATCCGAATCTCGCGAGAATCCGACAGCGGGATGATGACGTTCGGACGCGCTCGGATTAACCGAGCCATACGGGAGAATCCGAGTATGCCTCGGACCCGTGTAAAATGGGTGAAGTTCGGGGGGGTTCGGTTTCCGAGTAACCGAACCCGCTCATCACTATTTGAAAGGCTTGTAGTAGTGTCTCCAGGGGGTCTATTCTTTATGGACCCTGTTACATTATTCCCATTATCTACTCTATGTTGGCGATGCACATATAACTATCCTAATTTAAGAGATATGTTGAAAGTCATGTATCTATAATCTCATCTTTTGTAAAAATGATCATGACATTTGTGTTCCTGACAATGTCCCAATACCACAATTGGACGAAATGCGTTGAGGTGTTCTCCTGCTGGATGAGTCCATCTTATATTTGCTGCTCTGGTCCTGCTACTCAGATAAGCTTCATGAATTTTACTGAATGTGCGTTAACTGTACTACAAAATATGCAATTTCTATTTTCCACTATACTCACACTCCCTGGAGCCAAGATGTGTTTCTAGAGGCTAGAAGATTAAATAGAGAATGCAGTTTTAATGCTCATATAAGGCTTTTGTTGCTTTTCTAAATGCTATGTGTACACTAGGGTTTGTTTTGGATCTACCTGTCACAGTATCACTAATATATCGCACTTGGAGGTACTTTTGTCTTCATTTTCCAGTCTATAATGATATATCTAAATCTAGAAGCACTTTAGTATAGGGAAGGACTTCTTCACAGTAAGGGCAGTAAGGATCTGAAATTCTTTAGCAGAGAAGGTCGTAATGGTGGACACAGTCATTATATTAAGAATGGGTTGGATACATTTCTAACTGATAAAAATATCCAAGGATATAGCATTTAAAAAGATTGTATTGCATAACTACGGGTATATCTGGTTAGTTACAGAATAATATAGGATCTGAATAAAGGTTTAACTTGTGACTTGTGATGGACAACTTGTTTTTTTTCAACCTTATTAACTCTGTTACTATGTAAACTGGACTTCACGTAGGATGTATCAGTAAGGATGGTGGATTGGAAATGATATGAGGTAATTAAACTGAAAAGCAATATAATTTGCTGCACGTTACAAAGAATTTTCAACAAAACGGAAGTTAGTCATGAAAGTAGACATATTTTAGGAGTCCTGTTGTACCATGTGATCAAAGTTCATTCTATATCTAGTATATTAATCAATAATAAAACGAAACTAGTAAAAATGTAATATCCTATTAAAAATGAAAAGCAAGACATAATATACACTCCGCTGAGTAAGTTATCAGTCTAGGTCTGATCATTATTCTTAACCTTAACATTACTTGTCAGCGCTGCACATGATATTACTTGCCAGCACATGATATTACAAGGCCCTAACATTTTCCACAAGGGTCTTTTTACATGCAAGTCCGACATTCTGTGTCCATGCTGCCGACAGCTGTTCTGACAGCCAATAAAAGACAAGACAGTACACTACATTTGTCTCTACAGCATAACATACTTTTGTTACTACCTAGGATGAAATGTCACAACCATGTAGAGTTTACATAAAGCAGGCAGCAATTAATTATAGTTGCATGGTTAATGTGATACTGTAATTGTCAGAGGTTCTGTAAAAATATCTTTAAAGAAAACATTCAGTCTCTCACCTCAGTATTTTCATTGTTTCATGTGCATAATCCATATTGATTCAGAATGAGTAGGGAGGAACTGTGTGTCAGGTAGCTATTATAGTCTAACAGTGGAGGCACAATGGTGCATGCTAGGGCATGGCAGTCTGCCCAATCAGGTTAACTCTTTTTTGCCAAATGGGCACAAATATTCTTTTTAAACGCACTGAGCGCCTCCTTTAGCAATAACAAAACTGAGAGGGGAACCGAAGCCAAAATATAAATGAAGTGTTACCTGTATGCTGCCTTTGTAAGAATATGTCACACAGGAATTTACTTGTTGCTTAGGTTGATATATTCAAGATAATATATACATTTCCATTTAATAAATTTTGTATTATTATTCAAAATTAAAATAAAAACAGTCTATAGAGGCCATTGCTTACCTTGGCTGTTGATATTAAAACAAATAGGTGAAAATAGCATTCACTTTTGGAAAAGCAGTATATCTTTGAAATCAGGTACCCATTTATTTTTTCCTCGATTGAACCTCTTTAACTATGATGCACAGTTCTACAAAAGAAACTCATTAACAGACTCTCAAAATGTCTTATTACTTACTTCCTACATTCTATAGGAACAGCATCCACTTTAATACTTGACAGTTTTAGTATCATATTCAAAAACTGCATTACCCTATTTGTACACAATATAGGGGGTAATTCCAAGTTGATCGCAGCATGAATTTTTTTAGCAGTTGGGCAAAACCATGTGCACTGCAGGGGAGGCAGATATAACATGTGCAGAAAGAGTTAGATTTGGGTGGGGTGTGTTCAATCTGCAATCTAAATTGCAGTGTAAAAATAAAGCAGCCAGTATTTACCCTGCACAGAAATAAAATAACCCACCCAAATCTAACTTTCTGCACGTTATATCTGCCTCTTCTGCAGTGCCCATGGGCCCTCATTCAGAGTTGTTCGCTCGCAAGCTGCTTTTAGCAGATTTACTCACGCTAAGCCGCCGCCTACTGGGAGTGAATCTTAGCTTCTTAAAATTACGAACGACGTATTCGCAATATTGCGATTACACCTCTCTTAGCAGTTTCTGAGTAGCTCCAGACTTACTCGGCATCTGCGATCAGTTCAGTGCTTGTCGTTCCTGGTTTGACGTCACAAACACACCCAGCATTCGCCCAGACACTCCTCCGTTTCTCCAGCCACTCCCGCGTTTTTCCCAGAAACGGTAGCGTTTTTCCGCACACACCCATAAAACGGACAGTTTCCGCCTAGTAACACCCACTTCCTGTCAATCACACTACGATCACCAGAACGATGAAAAAGCCGTGAGTAAAATTCCTAACTGCATAACAAATTTACTTGCCGCAGTCGCACTGCGGACATTGCGCATGCGCACTAAGCGGAAAATCGCTGCGATGCGAAAAAAAATACCGAGCGAACAACTCGGAATGACCCCCATGGTTTTGCCCAACTGCTAAAAAATTTCCTGCTGCGATCAACTTGGTATTACCCCCATGGTTTTGCCCAACTGCTAACAAAATTCCTGCTGCGATCAACTTGGAATTACCCCCATAATGCAATGAAATGACATAAACACAAGATATACTATAATATTATCTTCAGAGTTATTAATAAATGTGAAACTTACATTTTCTATATAAAATATAATTAAATACTGTAAAAACACCTCCAAATTTGTTGTTTATCCCATCAACCACTTAACTGACGATTTTTGTTTTGCCAAATGGCCCTAAAAATTTTTTTACATTTTTTTCATTTATTTAAGCTAAAAACCTATTTTAAAAAAATGAATTCAAATATTTTATTGAAATCTAAATATATATAAAGATATGCCTAGTGGTGTCCCACACCACCCTGTATCCATAGGCCCCCACTGTAAAATTATCCCCAACCAATTGTATATCTGCCTATGGGCATTGGCCATGAAGGGCATTTCCTCCTTTCACCACTCATAGGGCCAGATTTATCAAGCCTTGGAGAGTGATAAATTGCACAGTGATAAAGTATCAACCAACCAGCTCCTAACTGCCATGCTACAAGCTGTGTTCAAAAAATGACAGTTGGGAGCTGACTGGTTGGTGCTTTATCACCGTGCAATTTATCCCTCTCCAAGGCTTGATAAATCTGGGCCATACTGTATTCAGTTGCATTTTTATCCTAGACATCACCAGTCCTTTCTATGCAGCACAAAACAGCATAGAAACTTAATGTGTACACACAACTTCTTATAAATAGACATATGCATCAAAAGCTTGAGCAGGGCAGATATGTTTTATGTTTCAGACTTTTTTTTCATATAATGATAGTTGACATTTCAGAACAGACTGGTTTGCATTAATCTAGCTGGACTGGGTTAGCTTCAAGGCTATTCTGTTTTGCTACCGGCATCTTAAGTACACTGCATACGTGAATTCAAAATGACAGTTTTCTACCGTAAGGGCTAGGTGACCATGTTTCCCTTCCTATAAAATGCATATGTGAACTAAATTTTAGAAGGCAGCGCTACCAGCATGGTAGTAGTGTTTTCTAGAGAAAATGTTCACTGTGGGTATATCATTTTTAAAAATAAATAAACGTAAACTTTTGAAAACAGAACAGAACCAATGTCATGACAAAGATTGCATTATTCCTCACTATGCAGATTACTAGGGGTATATTTACTAAAGTGCTGGTTTTTAGACGTGGAGATGTTGCCCAACCAATCAGACTTTACGTATCATTTATCTAGCACCTCCTAGAAGATAATAGCTAGAATCTGATTGGTTGCTATGAGCAACATCTCTAATTCTAAAACCCGCACTTTAGTAAAATATGCCTCTTAGCCTTAGAAATGTTTATCAATACAGGTTGAGTATCCCATATCCAAAATGCTTGGGACCAGAAGTATTTTGGATATTGGATTTTTCTGTATTTTGGAATAATTTTATACCATACTGAGATATCATGGCGATGGGACCTAAGTCTAAGCACAGAATGCATTTACTGTATGTTTCATATATACCTTATACACACAGCCTGAAGGTAATTTTAGCCAATATTTGTAACAGCGTTGTGCATTAAACAAAGTTTGTGTACGTACACATAATTCATTTATGTTTCATATACTCCTTATATACACATCCTGAAGGTCATTTAATACAAAAATTTTAATAACTTTGTGTATAAAAACAAAGTTTGGGTACACTGAGCCATCAGAAAACAAAGGTTTCACTATCTCAGTCTCATTCAAAAATTCTGTATTTCAGAATAATCCGTATTTCGGAATATTTGGATATGGGATACTCAACCTGTATATCTGTAGACCTTTTCTAGAGGCACGTTTAAGAACATCGTAAAAATATTGCAAAAAGAGAGGTGTTGATTATAGCAAGCAATTCAATTTTTGTTTACATTTTCTAAACTACAAAAAAAAGTTATGCGTACCATTGCAGTTTTAAATTGCACATCTGTTCATTGGTCCATGTCTCCTCATTTTGGTTGTACTGTCTTGATTGATGGTCCATGAGTGGGCATGTCCTAAAGGAAGGTGGGTGTGGTTTGTGGGCATTTGGTTGAGATACAAAATTCTGTCATACTGTGGGTCTGATTCCGAGTCACACAAAATGCTGCTGTTCTCAGAGTTGAGCGATTTGTTGCTACTGTGAGTGCACAAAAATTCTTAAAAACCTGTGTGTGCGCACATAGTCGCAGTTTCAATTGAGACTCACAGTATCAGAAATCTATTAGAAATGTTTTGGGTATTCCTGGGTGCTGACTGGGAGGTGATTATTCAGATGCACACTTTCCTGGGAAAGTTATGAGAGTAATGGAACAACAGGTGTTACAGATGTATGTGTGCAACAAAATTAGTGTGCGGCTACAAGTGTGCAAAAAAGAGGAGGTGTATCCCACACATCAAACAAAGCATGTAGACAAAATGAATGCACAACAGGTTGCAGCGCTCACCAAATACCATGATGCCCCATATGTATAGTGAACATAGTGGTAGGAAATAAAAACATTCACCCTTAATAGGATGGTATTCCTCAATAAAATAGCAGAATGGATGGAGGATTCTTTTTTCTCCTAAAAGATCCATTTCCTTCACATAAAGGGTACAGGCAGGACTGAATAATCCTTTAAGAGACCTGAAAAGGTTAGTACCTCTTTTCCCAATAAGAATGGGAAAGAATAAGAGGTACTAAAAGCAGCAGACCATAGTGTAGTAGGTTAAAAGACACGCACAGTTTTTAATGCCACAGATTAAACTCACAGGATAAATGAATTAAAACAGCATATCATAAAAGACTCCATACAATGGCACAACGGATATATCACCATGAGGATCCCAGGACCACAGATGTAAAGGGTATGGAATGCTAGCAGGCTCTCCGGATGCCTGGTAGCATACAGGATCAGTCCCCAGGAAGATGTTCAAGTCCATATGTGTCAGAGTCAGATACAAAGTGCAAAAGGAGCCATGCTTAACACGTATCGGACGTCAAGTCCTTCCTCAGAAAGGCTTCAACCTGTTTTGCATTCATTTTGTCTACAAAGTTATGAGAGTATAGAGGGCGTGTCGCTGAAGTGGCTGCGTACACAGATGCTTCATCGCTCACATTGGAAAATCTGAAATAACAATAGCATACCTCATAACTGTCCTGATTTTGGAGGAGCAGTCCCATTTTTCAGGACCTGTCCCGCATTCCCACCCGTGAACCTCAGTATCCCGTAGTAGGAGGGGAAGTGCAGCGCGACAGTGCCTGAAAAATGCAGCGTGAATAGATACTGTTCACGGGAGGGAGGGACATGGGGCATGTCCCAGGGACATGCGGTAAGCTAAATAGCTCAGGAGGCACTGACTAGCAACAGAGCAAGATTTACACTGGCCATGCCCCCACAGTGATGAAAACGGGGGCTTGTTTTGCGATTGCGGCATTACCCGCGAGGCCATCCCCTTAGTCGCAAGGCCATGCCCCTAATTTTGGGTGTGCTGGAGTGTCCCTCTTTCCTGCTGGACAAAGTTTGGAGGTATGCAGTAGGACTGGTGCAAGTTTTGGGGGTGCGCATGATGATGGTGTCTACAGACACCTATGGGTGTTTTATTTTTGTCATTTGGGCATTGGAGGACATAGTGGAGCTTCAGTCTTTCCCCACACACTGTACTGTGCATATATATTAATAATTTAATATCATTTTTAAAGTTATGCAATAAAAGTAGCAGTTTTATTACCCCTCTAAGCAGAATAAAAGTACAGGTATATTTTTTTTGTCTTCAGTAAATTAAAAATACAGTAACTGTGGAAAGAAGCGTAAAAAAGCATTTAAATAATAAAAAATCATGATAATTAAAAAAATGCACCTAAGTCACTACTACATACTACTACATTCTGGGTCATGACGCTATGACATACTGTACTCTACTTTTCCAGGTCTGGCGGGAAATATACATGTGTGAAAGAGTAATGAGGCCAGGTCTGGTTTCCACTATCTCTGCAATACCTTTATGTAGAGAAAAGAAATGCATTATGGCAGGGGCGTTTCTACAGAGGAAGGGGCCCGTATGCACCTCCGGGTGGGCCCCCTCCTCTGTATGGTGCTGTAGACTCCGGCATTGTGCCAGAGTCTGCTGCGCATGCGCAGGTCTCCGTAAACATGGTGCCTGCCATGATCCGGAGACCAATTTGGCTACCGTGCATGCGCGGTGGCCATTTTGGCTGCGATTTCCAACGTGATCACAGCTCCCGGCGCTGGACTCCGGAAAGGTAAGTATTAAAATGGGTGCGGTGTGGGCCCCCTTGACCCAGGGGCCTGTTTGCACCGTACCCATTGCACCCATTATAGAAACGCCAATGCATTATGGCTCAAACAAGGAGCATCTCTTTAAATATGCCTTCTCTGTCCTTCGTATGACATTTCAATTTCAACCTGCAAATTTGAGTGCATAACTAGTAATAACTTATAAACAATCCCGTACTCAGTACATGACTCACATAACCCCGGTTTCACTGAATTCTTAAATGTACATTGTCTACTTGTGGGTGTATGGTAAGCCATACCCAACCTGGTCCCATCACGCAAAAGTCAGTGTCTTCTTTTAGTTTAAATGAATGTCTAAGCTTTTATTTTTGGTTTGATTCTATTATAGTTTGTCTACAGCAGAATTACCTCTCTGTTATTTATCATTGTATACATTCTTAACATTCAGTGTGTTAGGTCCCACATACATCAGGGGCAAATTGCCGCAATTTCCCAATTCCCTGATGGCTGGATCGGGGAATCAGGTATATTAAACATGTTCAAAAGTCTGTTTAAAAGTCTCAATTCCCCGATCCCGGCCACAAACAGTTGGGATTGGCAAATTGGAGATATTTAAAATGAAGAATTTTCCAGATTCCCTTAAGGATCATCATTCATCATTGGCTGCCGATCAGTCGATCCAATCCTCAATTGAATTGGAGAAATGGCTTCCTGATGTATGGGGACCTTTAGCTATTTGTTGATACTATTTTCATTGCTCAATTGCTTCAGTGTTTCATTATGGGCTTTACTGCTGTAATTCAAATCAGATTTGTATTCATTTATTAATTCTTTTGACACACTGTTTAAACTTGTAAT